>NW_025767247.1:600000-757648 GCF_003918875.1 Haliotis rubra | reverse complement strand
TTCATTATGCTTCGTTCAGTTTGCATGTGCTGATGTTGTCGGCAGTAATGGAGCAAACCGCGACGATGTGTAGGCCGATGTGGAGAAAACTACGATGATGTTGGTCGACATCTTACATCTAGGCTGGAGAGGAACGACGACGGAGAGAAGAACTCAGGAGGAAATAGAGGAGGAACAAGAAAGAGTCGCGTCTGGATATCCATGGGTGAGGCCAGATGCTAGAATCGGCTCAAAAGTGGACCTACCTTTCGATCCCCGCCATGTTTTTCTGGAAGGTCGTTTACAAGACCCTGGAAACATTGCACACCGGACGACAGACCGGTCGGCGAGAAGACACCCAAACCAGTTTTCATGACCAAACCCAGGACCCCTTCCTCATGGACTAGAATGCTAGTATATATTTTGCTGGTTGAAAAATGGATTTGTAGTTTGCTGAAAAAATGGGTTACCCTAGCGAAATGAGATTCTTATAATGGCTATGGATGCACCAACAGTCAGTCTAGACCCTCGACTCGTTGGGAGTTTCTACTGAACCCTATCAAAGAAACTCCACTCGGCGTCGAGGCCTGGACTATCGTGTAGTCAATAAGAGGGAACATCGAACGATGTCTCACGCTCAGGAGGATAAATTTTTACTGGGTGCTGGGGCGGAATTAAACCAAAATAAACCAATAGAGATTACCCTGTAATAGAAACCCACTATATAACTACTCACTTTATTGGTACATTTTAATATATCTTCAAAACGGAAACGCATTCACAAAGCCATTTTAAAAGAAATTTATTGCGTTAGTTTAAGAGCAATCATTTCATGTAATTTCAATGGTAAAGGGTGAACATTCACATATGGACAAAGAGTTCTCAACACAACGACAGCTTTCATTGTTGTGTTTCTGTGATAACTCGAAGGAGTCCACAAGATGGCGTCAAAGTCAGTGAGTGTGTACTATGCGGCCCACCGTTGGCAGCATCTCGGCACAGACTGGATGAGTCCCCTCTCTTCCCTGCAATGCAATGGTCCAGTTGTTGGAAGCGTCTCTGGCGTGTTTTGACGTTGACAGCGTACATCGATCGAGTTCATCCATAGGTGTTCTATCGGGTTTAAGATCTGGTGATGGGGAAAGCATTGACGTTAAAATTGGCAAGGTAGCGGACCGTGATGCGCGCTGTATGTGAAGTTGTGTTGTCATCACTCCACTGTCGGTCCATAATCAGGGCATGTGACGTGCAAGGACTTCGTTGATGTTGCCGATAAGCTGTCAAATTCGCCTATGCCGCACCACTAAATCAGATCATTGTGTGCTGGATACTTCGCGCACACCATGACACTCTCTCCACCGAGTCCGGTCGACCTGTCAGCAGATGCAATTAAGAGGGCAAAACGTTCATTTCAAAGAGGTAAACACGTTTCTATCTCGCCGGTAGAGAAATCGAGATTCTTCACTGAATCAGACTCACTTGGTTCTAAAGGTTCCAGTTCCGGATTCCCGCGACACCACCGCAAGCGATTGCACCGATGGAAGTCTCTCAAAGACAGGGGCGACAACTGGCCGTTTAAAGTCGAATCCCCACTTCACGCAATCGATTCCTGACGGTTTTGGTCGGAAATTCTTCTCAAACCAGGAATGCGCAATGCAGTCTCCACGGCTGTAGCAAGACGATGACGCAAATAAGCAACCCGGATGTAGCGGTATTGGGCTTGGATAGTAACTCTTTCGACGACGCTTCTCGGGTGATCTTGGGGAAGGAATTGGTCTGCAGGAAAGATCCCAAAGGGCGAGATAAAGGTCCTCTGATGAACGTTGAAATGTAGGGCAACTGCAGATTGTGACTCCCCAGCTTCAAGACGGCCTATGGCGATGTTTCGATTGGAGGAGGCACTCAGACGTGGCTTGATGATTTCGTTTTTTCAAGGCAAAAACGGTTAACAAAATAAAACACAACGTTTGCATTTCTATAATGATCAATACCCCATGCTTACTTGCGTGTGTTGGGATTTGCATGTGTGTTTGGTGACCTTTTGTGAATATTTCTTCAAACGCTTCAAAACAAGGGGAAAAGTTAAATTGCCATGTTTTGGCACTGGAAGCTGTTTACAATCACACAATGATGACGTTTTGAAAGTAATAAAGATATTTGTATTGTTTTTGCCGCAGCTACACGGAGTCCGATTTTCTCAAAATCACCTATGCGTTTCTTTTTTTTGAAGAGTGTATGGTAAAAAATCTCAATGACCTCTGAATGTTGTAGATTGAATTGATAATAGATGTTGCTAGTGGCTGTGCCTTGAAAGGAAGCTGAAGTCAAGGAAACAGATCGTGGCCCTGAAAGAAGCACGTCAATTATCACATGTTTGGATTTACTGTCTAATACAAGCACGTAGACAGGAAAGTGAATCCAGCTAGAATACATGCTAAAATATGCATGGTCCATTAGCGTTGGGGAATTGCTTGAAATCTCACTCATAATTGATGATTGCTTCATTACCAACGAACAATCATCGATACAAATTGGTTGGCGTCAATTTTCAGATTTTCCTATTCAGGTTGTTATTGCAGATATGTATAACATGATTCACCTTGCTACTTTAAAGTGATGTTGATATATCATGTACATAAACCTTCTGGGGTCTTCAAAAAATATTCAGTGATGACTTTTCAGTTAGTGAAGTGAGGATTCTAAGAATTAAACAAGTTTTCAGGCCTGACAACTTCGAAGATATGTTCCATCGTCAAGTGTTTTAAAGACTAAAACAGCAGTTCCAAAATCGTTTGTGTTCGATTATGAGAAAATTTGATCGATTTCTTGGTCGTTTGGTCACTTCGACCAATCTTCGATTATTTCAATTAATCGGAACACCACTTTGGTCCATTGTACGATGGCCCAGTTTTAGATGAAGCCCGTTGGTTGTTTTGTGTTTAGTGATATCTGTGTATATATGTTTACTTACCAGAACTGCACAACCGGTATACCGGTATATCGCGATACGCTTTTCAAACGATACGTATTGCAATATCTTTTTTCTTAAGTTCTGTATATTGGGTAAATAACATATGAAGTTTGTGTGATTATCTTTATGACTAAAATTAATATCTACACTGACTTTCATTCCCAACAGTATTCCTTCGATGTTCAATGACAAAACAACATCCTGTAATACTATAAATTGTCTTAAAAAGAAAATAGAATCCCTGAATATGCAGCTTTGGTGTGAGAGTTGCTGTTATCAGAACGATAATATACTGAAAGGCAAAGAAATGTCGTAATATTGGAAATGACATTTGAGTCACAGTGGAGTATTTGAACCTATTTGTTTTAAATATACACCGGAAGTCAGTCTAGGGAAAACATGAATCGTGGTTTAGTATAGCCTGTATTGCCCAATAAAGTATTGTTTGAGATTGTGGTTAAGAATGTTTTTGTTTGTGGAGAGGAAGAGTTCGCACAAACACAACATTGAAATCAAGATGCACGTGCATCATAATTGCATTCGGCAGAATGGCAATCGTTCACTTGTTTTCTGAACACAGCACGTATGGGAGAGAGACCAACCACAACAAGCCATTGGACATCTACACGCTGGCCAATGACTTCCAATTGCAGCGTGCGAACGATAGAACGTCTTAGAGAGCGATACAAAGCGACCAACAGCACTGATGACCGTCCACGTAGTGAGTCGGCCCCGATGTAACAACACGTCGCCAGGGCCGTCATATCGTCCATCAACACGTCGCCAAGACCGTTATATCTTCCATCAACACGTCGCCAGGACCGTCATATCTTCCATCAACACGTCGCCAAGACCGTCATATCTTCCATCAACACGTGCAAGACCGATTTGCGGGGCCAGAGAAACAGCTTGGGTGACCAAAGGAAACCACCAGCGACCAGTCAGAGACCGAACCATTCGGTGACGTCTCAAACCAGGAACCTGTTTTGTCGACGTCCTGCCAGGAGACCCATATTCATCCAACGACGCTGCCGGGAACGTCTCCAGTTGGGCACAACAGCGGCAAAACTGGCGCGGGAGACAATGGAGAGGTGTTATCTTCTCTGATGAAAGTCGGCACTGCATTTCAGTGGCGTCTATTTTTTCAAAAAATAGGTTCAAACATCCCATTGATGCTTAAATGTCATTTCCAATGTGACGACATATCTTTTGCCGTTCAGTATATGTTTTAGGGACTTATAATGTAGAAATAGGATTGACATGCACAATAAGTGTCACTTACTGTCAAATATATCGCGGGGCGGTGGGGTAGCCTAGTGGTTAAAGCGTTGGCTCGTCACGCCGAAGACCCGGGTTCGAATCCCCACATGGGCACAATGTGTTAAAGCCCATTTCTGGTGTTCCCCGCCGTGATATTGCTGGAATATTGCTAAAAGCGGCGTAAAACTAAACTCAGTCAGTCAGTCAGTCCAAATATATCGCAGTCGCAATATATTGCAATACAATTAATTTGCTAATACACAGCCCTGTTACATACCATACATTATCTCATTTCTAATACTCAAGTTGTTTTCCACGGTCTCCTATTGATTAACTTTGTTTGGAGTCAATATTTACGGTGTAATGGTCTCGCTATGGTTGTTGAAATACTACTCGTGTGGCGGAAACTTTGACTCTTTAGCAATTTCATTACAGCAACATGTACCAACCGGCCTCACCCAGGTGAATGCAAGATATTTACATATAGTATGACCAGAAATTATTATTGAGAATTTAGGAATATGTTTAATTGGAGTTCTAGCATAAACAACCTTGACCAGCTATCAAGTGCTTGGGTTCATTCAAGAGAGACAACTCAGTTAATCCTTATCATTAGTTTCTGAAGAGTTATACCCCTTTGTTTACTTGCTAGCAGACGACATTTTCAGTGATCCTCAGTATGGATGATTTAGAGAAGAGGAAGTTGATTTTAGAGTATAATAACAAGGACATCAGATCAGCTAAAGTGATTTCAAAGTAGAACAGGCATCCCTTTGTCCACTGTTTATCGTGTTTTGAAAAATATTGCCAATGGATATGGCATTGAGCACCAGGGGAGGCGCAGGTAGGCCCAGAAAATTCACTGTCGGTGACAGGGAGGCGGCTTGGTATTCTTGTTTCTAAAACAAACGAAGGAGTTTAGAAAGCCTTAAGGCTGGATATGATTGATAGACGAACTGTGGCTGTCTGTAAGGAGACAATTAGAACTAAGCTGCGTGCAATGGGTTGGCAGAAAAGTCGAGGGAATTCCATCACCGATCATGAAACCTGAAAAAATGGAGCGAAGGTTGAACTGGTGCTTACAGCATATGTCCCATAACTGGGACAATATGATTTTCTCAGATGAAAGTTCTGTGTGGCTGTTTCCTAATACACTGAAATTCTGGACCAAACAAACTGAAAATCCTTTGTATCATCGCCCAAAGTACAGTCCGAAATTTAACGTGTGGGATGGCATATCTGTGTTATGGGCAACGCCCCTCTGTGTATTTGAAGGGAATATGAACAGTAGAGCGGTACATAGATATGTCGAGGGACATTTACTTCCATCTGCTCACGTGTTCTATGGAAAGTTTGGATTTTCCAGCAGGACAACGACCCAAAATATCGTTCAAAGCATTCACAGGCCTGGTTTCGAACCCCAAATATGATATTATTAGAGCTACAAGCTGTAGCCCTGACATAAATCCAAAAGAAAATGTTTGGGGACTTATGAAGGGAAAGTGTCAATAAGAAAAATCGGACAAATATTGCTGAAATGAAAGAAGAGGTGGTCCCATTTTGGGACAGCATGAACGACGACTTTCTAACTTCTTTGATCAGTAGTATGCCCAGCCGCAATGAAGCGTGCATTGCTGCCCATGGTGACTTGACAAAATACTAACTATTCACCTGTCTTTGAATCTGGAGTTATGTTCTGCTAATATTAACATATCATACGTGAGTAATCAGTGAAAAAAAAAATACACAAATTGCAATATTAAATTCTCAATAACTTCTGGTTGTACTGTCAATGTATGTAGTGATGTGAAGGTGTTGTCTTCTAGTGATATATACATGTAGATAGTAATGTGAAGGTGCTGTCTTCTAGTGATATATACATGTAGACAGTGTTAGTGAAGGTGTTGTCTTCTAGTGATATATACATGTAGACAGTGATGTGAAGGTGCTGTCTTCTAGTGATATATACATGTAGACAGTGTTGTGAAGGTGCTGTCTTCCAGGTGCTGTCTTCTAAGGTGATATATACATGTAGACAGTGTTGTGAAGGTGTTGTCTTCTAGTGATATATACATGTATGTAGTGTTGTGAAGGTGTTGTCTTCTAGTGATATATATACATGTAGATAGTGTTGTGAAGGTACTGTCTTCTAATGATGATATATACATGTAGATAGTGTTGTGAAGGTGCTGTCTTCTGAGTGATATATACATGTAGATAGTGTTGTTGTCTTCTAGTGAGGTGTTGTCTTCTAGTGATATATACATATAGATAGTGTTGTGAAGGTGCTGTCTTCTAGTGATATATACATGTAGACAGTGTTGTGAAGGTGTTGTCTTCTAGTGATATATACGTAGACAGTGTTGTGAAGGTGCTGTCTTCTAGTGATATATATATACATGTAGACAGTGTTGTGAAGGTGTTGTCTTCTAGTGATATATACATGTATGTATTGTTGTGAAGGTGCTGTCTTCTAGTGATATATACATGTAGATAGTGTTGTGAAGGTGCTGTCTTAGAATAGCAGTTGTGAAGGGTACTATATTTCTAGTGATATATACATGTAGATAGTGTTGTGAAGGTGTTGTTTTCTAGTGATATATACATATAGATAGTGTTGTGAAGGTGCTGTCTTCTAGTGATATATACATGTAGATAGTGGCGTGAAGGTGTTGTCTTCTAGTGATATATACATATAGATAGTGTTGTAAAGGTGCTGTCTTCCAGTGATATATACATGTAGGCAGTGTTGTGAAGGTGCTGTCTGTCTTCTAGTGATATATACATATAGATAGTGTTGTAATAGGTGCTGTCTTCTCAGTGATATATACATGTAGGCAGTGTTGTGAAGGTGCTGTCTTCTAGTGATATATACATGTAGACAGTGTTGTGAAGGTGTTGTCTTCTAGTGATATATACATGTAGATAGTGTTGTGAAGGTGCTGTCTTCTAGTGATATATACATGTAGATAGTGTTGTGAAGGTGCTGTCTTCTAGTGATATATACATGTATGCAAGGTGTAGTGTTGTGAAGGTGCTGTCTTTGTAGTGAGTGATATATACATGTAGATAGTGTTAATGAAGGTGCTGTCTTCTAGTGATATATACATGTAGACAGTGTTGTGAAGGTGCTGTCTTCTAGTGATATATACATGTAGACAGTGTTGTGAAGGTGCTGTCTTCTAGTGATATATACATGTAGACAGTGTTGTGAAGGTGCTGTCTTCTAGTGATATATACATGTAGACAGTGTTGTGAAGGTGCTGTCTTCTAGTGATATATACATGTAGACAGTGTTGTGAAGAAGGTGTTTTCTAGTGATATATACATGTAGACAGTGATATAAACATGTGAAGGTGCTGTCTTCTAGTGATATATACACATGTAGACAGTGTTGTGAAGGTGTTGTCTTCTAGTGATATATACATGTAGACAGTGCTGTCTGTGAATAGGTGCTGAAAGAGTGCTTCTAGTGATATATATACATGTAGATAGTGTTATTGAAGGTACTGTCTTCTAGTGATATATACATGTAGTAGCAGTGTTGTGAAGGTGCTGTCTTCTAGTGATATATACATGTAAACAGTGTTGTGAAAGGTGCTGTCTTCTAGTGATATATACATGTAGATAGTGTTGTGAAGGTGTTGTCTTCTAGTGATATATACATATAGATAGTGTTGTGAAGGTGCTGTCTTCTAGTGATATATACATGTAGACAGTGTTGTGAAGGTGCTGTCTTCTAGTGATATATACATGTAGACAGTGTTGTGAAGGTGCTGTCTTCTAGTGATATATACATGTAGACAGTGTTGTGAAGGTGTTGTCTTCTAGTGATATATACATGTATGTATTGTTGTGAAGGTGCTGTCTTCTAGTGATATATACATGTAGATAGTGTTGTGAAGGTGTTGTGAAGTCTTCTAGTGATATATACATGTAGATAGTGTTGTGAAGGTGTTGTTTTCTAGTGATATATACATATAGATAGTGTTGTGAAGGTGCTGTCTTCTAGTGATATATACATGTAGATAGTGGCGTGAAGGTGTTGTCTTCTAAAGTGACCCTATATACATATAGATAGTGTTGTGAAGGTGCTGTCTTCCAGTGATATATACATGTAGGCAGTGTTGTGAAGGTGCTGTCTTCATGTATGAATAGTGATATATACATATAGATAGTGATGTGAAGGTGTTGTCTTCTAGTGATATATACATATAGATAGTGTTGTGAAGGTGTTGTCTTCCAGTGATATATACATGTAGACAGTGTTATCAAGGTGTTGTCTTCTAGTGATATATACATGTAGATAGTGTTGTGAAGGTGTTGTCTTCTAGTGATATATACATGTATGTAGTGTTGTGAAGGTGCTGTCTTCTAGTGATATATACATGTAGATAGTGTTGTGAAGGTACATGCCGTAGTGCGCTGTCTTCTAGTGATATATACATGTATGTAGTGTTGTGAAGGTGCTGTCTTCTAGTGATATTATAAACAGTGTTACATGTAGACAGTGTTGTGAAGGTGCTGTCTTCTAGTGATATATACATGTAGACAGTGTTGTGAAGGTGCTGTCTTCTAGTGATATATACATGTAGACAGTGTTGTGAAGGTGCTGTCTTCTAGTGATATATACATGTAGACAGTGTTGTGAAGGTGCTGTTTTCTAGTGATATATACATGTAGACAGTGTTGTGAAGGTGCTGTCTTCTAGTGATATATACATGTAGACAGTGTTGTGAAGGTGTTGTCTACATATCTGGGTCTGACATATATACATGTAGACAGTGTTGTGAAGGTGCTGTCTTCTAGTGATATATACATGTAGACAGTGTTGTGAAGGTGCTGTCTTCCAGTGATATATACATGTAGATAGTGTTGTGAAGGTGCTGTCTTCTAGTGATATATACATGTAGATAGTGTTGTGAAGGTGCTGTCTTCTAGTGATATATACATGTAGACAGTGTTGTGAAGGTGCTGTCTTCTAGTGATGGATGTGTTTCAGGACACGCCCTTGACAACATATACATGTAGACAGTGTTGTGAAGGTGCTGTCTTCCAGTGATGGATGTGTTTCAGGACACGCCCTTGACAACATATACATGTAGACAGTGTTGTGAAGGTGCTGTCTTCCAGTGATTGATGTGTTTCAGGAAACGCCCTTGACAACATATACATGTAGACAGTGTTGTGAAGGTGCTGTCTTCCAGTGATTGATGTGTTTCAGGACACGCCCTTGACAACATATACATGTAGACAGTGTTGTGAAGGTGCTGTCTTCCAGTGATTGATGTGTTTCAGGACACGCCCTTGACAACATATACATGTAGACAGTGTTGTGAAGGTGCTGTCTTCCAGTGATTGATGTGTTTCAGGAAAAGCCCTTGACAACATATACATGTAGACAGTGTTGTGAAGGTGCTGTCTTCCAGTGATTGATGTGTTTCAGGACACGCCCTTGACAACATATACATGTAGACAGTGTTGTGAAGGTGCTGAAGGTGATTGATGCTGTTTCAGGATTGATGTGTTTCAGCACGCCCTTGACAACATATACATGTAGACAGTGTTGTGAAGGTGCTGTCTTCTAGTGATGGATGTGTTTCAGGACACGCCCTTGACAACATATACATGTAGACAGTGTTGTTGAAGGTGCTGTCAGGACTTCCAGTGATTGATGTGTTTCCAGGACATGCCCTTGACAACATATACATGTAGACAGTGTTGTGAAGGTGCTGTCTTCTAGTGATGGATGTGTTTCAGGACAAGGTGCCCATGACAACATATACATGTAGACAGTGTTGTGAAGGTGCTGTCTTCCAGTGATTGATGTGTTTCAGGACACGCCCTTGACAACATATACATGTAGACAGTGTTGTGAAGGTGCTGTCTTCCAGTGATTGATGTGTTTCAGGACACGCCCTTGACAACATATACATGTAGACAGTGTTGTGAAGGTGCTGTCTTCTAGTGATGGATGTGTTTCAGGACACGCCCTTGACAACATATACATGTAGACAGTGTTGTGAAGGTGCTGTCTTCTAGTGATGGATGTGTTTCAGGACACGCCCTTGACAACATATACATGTAGACAGTGTTGTGAAGGTGCTGTCTTCTAGTGATGGATGTGTTTCAGGACACGCCCTTGACAACATCGCATTAGGGAAGCCAACGAATCAGAGTACAACATGGCGGGAGTTTGTTCCTGATTACGCAGTGGACGGACAGACCGGTCAGCGTCTGTTTGTGGACAAGTGCACTCACACTTTGGACACAGGCGAGTACCAGCCGTGGTGGGAGGTGGACCTGACTGCGGACTATATGGTGGACAGTTTGAGGATCACCAACAGGGTCGACTGCTGCGGTGAGACATACCCGGATAGTGTTCAGACCAAATTCATTGGAAAGAAGTTAAAGCTTCTGCCGTTATAATGTCATACCCAATGCTATGTACATACGTCCAACCTCCAGGGGTAGATGCCAGGGGTAATATTGTCCGCCTTATCCATACACACACGTTATGTGAGGTGACTGGAAACATTATCACTGAGGTTTAATTAGTTGAATATTAAACTCAAAGGTCACTGACTTCAGTAAAGGGTACACGCATCTTCAAGTGAGTGAGTGAGTCTGGATTTATGCTGCTTTTAGCAACATTCCAAGCAGAAGTGGGCTTCACACATTATACAGATGTGGGGAATAGAATCGAATAGAACCTAGCAAACGCCTTGACCACCAGGCCGCCCCACCTCCCCGCATCAACAACAGGGACGTTTAAAACTCTTACAGGATATGTCTGTCCAAACAAACCTAAGATGCCTCTTGAATTACCAAATTGTGTTCTTATCCGGTTGCAGCTCAAAGATTGGCCAATTTCAATGTGAGTGTTGGCCACGTTGTTGGTGGACATTACCAGCTCTGTTTCTTCCATCAAGGAAAGTACGGCAAAACCACCAAGTCGATCTCCTGCAGTCCTAACACTGTCGGACGCTATCTGAGGATTCAGCTGACAGGGTTTGAACGACTTACACTGTGCGAGGTGGAGGTGTACGGGACTCTCGGTACGTGACATCACTCTATGTGTTGCACTGTGACGTAGGTATAGGAGACTCTCGGTACGTAATGACAGTATCTGTGTTGTATTGTGACGTAGGTATTCGGGACTCTCGGTACGTAATGACAGTATCTGTGTTGTATTGTGACGTAGGTATTCGGGACTCTCGGTACGTAATGACAGTATCTGTGTTGTATTGTGACGTAGGTATTCGGGACTCTCGGTACGTGAAGTCAGTCTCTGTTTTGTACTGTGACGTAGGTATAGGAGACTCTCGGTACGTCATGTCAGTCTCTGCGTTGTACTGTGACGTGGGTATGCGGTACTCTCGGTACGTGATGTTGTGAGACTGGTATTGACTAGAAAGTGATTATTGAAATAGTATTGACAACACAGTTGCCATGGGAACTGGTTTTGAAAGGGCAGTGGGTATTGTGTCATTACACAGTGAAGGAGTTCTAGTATTGAATGGACAATGATGGAGGGGCTGGTGTTGACCGGACAGTGATGGTGGGGTTGGTGTTGACTGGATAGTGATGGTGGGGCTGGTGTTGACTGGACAGTTATGGTGGGGCTGGTGTTGACTGGACAGTGATGGAGAGACTGGTATTGACTGGACAGTGATGGTGGGGCTGGTGTTGACTGGACAGTGATAGATTGGCTGGTGTTGACTGGACAGTGATGGTGGACTGGTCTGGTGAAATGACTGACTGGACAGTGAATGGTGGGGCTGGTGTTGACTGGACAGTGATGGGTGGGACTGGTATTGACTGGACAGTGATGGATGGACTGGTGTTGACTGGACAGTGATGGAGGGGCTGGTGTTGACTAGACAGTGATGGTGGGCTGGTGTTGACTGGACAGTGATGGAGGGGCTGGTGTTGACTGGACAGTGATGGAGGGACTGGTGTTGACTGGACAGTGATGGTGGGGCTGGTGTTGACTGGACAGTGATGGTGGGACTGGTGTTGACTGGACAGTGATGGAGGGGCTGGTGTTGACTGGACAGTGATGGTGGGGCTGGTGTTGACTGGACAGTGATGGAGGGACTGGTGTTGACTGGACAGTGATGGTGGGGCTGGTGTTGACTGGACAGTGATGGAGGGACTGGTGTTGACTGGACAGTGATGGTGGGGCTGGTGTTGACTGGACAGTGATGGTGGGGCTGGTGTTGACTGGACAGTGATGGTGGGCTGGTGTTGACTGGACGCCGGTGTTGACTGGACAGTGATGGTCTGGGACTGACAGGTGTTGACTAGACAGTGATGGGATGGACTGGTGTTGACTGGACAGTGATGGTGGGGGCTGGTGTTGACTGGACAGTGATGGTGGGACTGGTGTTGACTGGACAGTGATGGCGGGGTGAGGCTGACTGGACAGCGATGGTGGCAGCTGCTGGTGTTGACTGGTGCTGACTGGACAGTGATGGAGGACTGGTGTTGACTGGACAGGGACTGGTTTGACTGGACAGTGATGGAGGGACTGGTGTTGACTGGACAGTGATGGTGGGCTGATGTTGACTGGACAGTGATGGTGGGACTGGTGTTGACTGGACAGTGATGGTGGGGCTGGTGTTGACTGGACAGTGATGGAGGGACTGGTGTTGACTGGACAGTGATGGATGGACTGGTGCTGACTGACAGTGATGTAGAGGGTACTGATGATGGTGGGAGCTGGTGTTGACTGGACAGTGATGGTGGGGCTGGTGTTGACTGGACAGTGATGGTGGGGGACTGATGGTGTTGACTGGACAGTGATGGATGGGGCTGGTGTTGACTGGACAGTGATGGAGGGACTGGTGATTGACTGGACAGTGATGGAGGGGCTGGTGTTGACTGGACAGTGATGGAGGGACTGGTGTTGACTGGACAGTGATGGAGGGACTGGTATTGACTGGACAGTGGTGGTGGGACTGGTACTGACTGAACAGTGATGGAGAGACTGGTGTTGACTGGACAGTGATGGTGGGGTTGGTGTTGACTGGACAGTGATGGAGGGGCTGGTGTTGACTGGACAGTGATGGTGGGGCTGGTGTTGACTGGACAGTGATGGAGGGGCTGGTGTTGACTGGACAGTGATGGTGGGGCTGGTGTTGACTGGACAGTGATGGAGGGACTGGTGTTGACTGGACAGTGATGGTGGGGCTGGTGTTGACTGGACAGTGATGGTGGGGCTGGTGTTGACTGGACAGTGATGGAGGGGCTGGTGTTGACTGGACAGTGATGGTGGGGCTGGTGTTGACTGGACAGTGATGGTGGGGCTGGTGTTGACTGGACAGTGATGGATGGACTGGTGTTGACTAGACAGTGATGGTGGGTGATGTTGACTGTTGACTGGACAGTGATGGTGGGTGCTGGTGTTGACTGGACAGTGATGGTGGGGCTGGTGTTGACTGGACAGTGATGGTGGGTCTGGTGTTGACTGGACAGTGATGGATGGACTGGTGTTGACTGGACAGTGATGGTGGGGTTGGTGTTGACTGGACAGTGATGGTGGGGCTGGTGTTGACTGGACAGTGATGGTGGGGCTGGTGTTGACTGGACAGTGATGGTGGGGCTGGTGTTGACTGGACAGTGATGGAGGGGCTGGTGTTGACTGGACAGTGATGGAGGGGCTGGTGTTGACTGGACAGTGATGGTGGGGCTGGTGTTGACTGGACAGTGATGGATGGACTGGTGTTGACTGGACAGTGATGGAGGGGCTGGTGTTGACTGGACAGTGATGGTGGGGCTGGTGTTGACTGGACAGTGATGGTGGGGCTGGTGTTGACTGGACAGTGATGGTGGGGCTGGTGTTGACTGGACAGTGATGGTGGGTCTGGTGTTGACTGGACAGTGATGGATGGACTGGTGTTGACTGGACAGTGATGGTGGGGCTGGTGTTGACTGGACAGTGATGGTGGGTCTGGTGTTGACTGGACAGTGATGGTGGGGCCGGAGTTGACTAGACAGTGATGGTGGGTCTGGTGTTGACTGGACAGTGATGGATGGACTGGTGTTGACTGGACAGTGATGGTAGGTGGAGGCTGGTGTTGACTGGACAGTGATGGTGGGGCTGGTGTTGACTGGACAGTGATGGTGGGGCTGGTGTTGACTGGACAGTGATGGTGGGAGAGGCTGGTGTTGACTGGACAGTGATGGTGGGGCTGGTGTTGACTGGACAGTGATGGAGGGACTGGTGTTGACTGGACAGTGATGGTGGGGCTGGTGTTGACTGGACAGTGATGGTGGGGGCTGGTGTTGACTGGACAGTGATGGTGGGGCTGGTGTTGACTGGACAGTGATGGTGGGGCTGGTGTTGACTGGACAGTGATGGTGGGGCTGGTGTTGACTGGACAGTGATGGTGGGGCTGGTGTTGACTGGACAGTGATGGTGGGGCTGGTGTTGACTGGACAGTGATGGATGGACCTGGTGTTGACTGGACAGTGATGGTGGGGCTGGTGTTGACTGGACAGTGATGGTGGGGCTGGTGTTGACTGGACAGTGATGGTGGGGCTGGTGTTGACTGGACAGTGATGGTGGGGCTGGTGTTGACTGGACAGTGATGGTGGGACTGGTATTTGACTGGACAGTGATGGTGGGGCTGGTGTTGACTGACAGTGATGGTGGGGCTGGTGCTGACTGGACAGTGATGGTGGGGGCTGGTGTTGACTGGACAGTGATGGTGGGGTTGGTGACTGGACAGTGATGGTGTTGACTGGACTGGTGGGGCATTGACTGGACAGTGATGGATGGGGCTGGTGTTGACTGGACAGTGATGGTGGGGCTGGTGTTGACTGGACAGTGATGGTGGGGCTGGTGTTGACTGGACAGTGATGGTGGGAGCTGGTGTTGACTGGACAGTGATGGAGGGGACTGGTGTTGACTGGACAGTGATGGTGGGGGCTGGTGTTGACTGGACAGTGATGGATGGACTGGTGTTGACTGGACAGTGATGGTGGGGACTGGACAGTGATGGTGGGGCTGGTGTTGACTGGACAGTGATGGTGGGGCTGGTGCTGACTGGACAGTGATGGAGGGGCTGGTGTTGACTGGACAGTGATGGTGGGGCTGGTGTTGACTGGACAGTGATGGAGGGACTGGTGTTGACTGGACAGTGATGGTGGGGCTGGTGTTGACTGGACAGTGATGGTGGGGACTGGTGTTGACTGGACAGTGATGGAGGGCTGGTGTTGACTGGACAGTGATGGTGGGGTTGGTGCTGACTGGACAGTGATGGTGGGGCTGGTGTTGACTGGACAGTGATGGATGGACTGGTGTTGACTGGACAGTGAAAGGTTGGGTCTGGTGTTGACTGGACAGTGATGGTGGGTTTGGTGTTGACTGGACAGTGATGGTGGGGGCTGGTGTTGACTGGACAGTGATGGTGGGGACCGTGTGGTGGGGAGTTGACTAGACAGTGATGGTGGGTCTGGTGTTGACTCGACAGTGATGGATGGACTGGTATTGACTGGACAGTGATGGTGGGGTTTGGTATTGACTGGACAGTGATGGTGGAGCTGGTGTTGACTGGACGAGTGATGGTGGGGCTGGTGTTGACTGGACAGTGATGGTAGGAGCTGGTGTTGACTGGACAGTGATGGTGGGGCTGGTATTGACTGGACAGTGATGGTAGGGCTGGTGTTGACTGGACAGTGATGGTGGGGCTGGTGTCGACTGGACAGTGATGGATGGATTGGTGTTGACTGGACAGTGATGGTAGGGTTGGTGTTGACTGTACAGTGATGGTGGAGGCTGGTGCTGACTGGACAGTGATGGTGGGGCTGGTGTTGACTGGACAGTGATGGTGGGGACTGGTGTTGACTGGTCAATGATGGTGGGACTGGTATTGACTGGACAGTGATGGATGGACTGGTGTTGACTGGACAGTGATGGTAGGGCTGGAATTGACTGGACAGTGATGGTGGGGCTGGTGTTGACTGGACAGTGATGGTGGGAGTTGGTGTTGACTGGACAGTGGTGAATGGACTGGTGTTGACTGGACAGTGATAGTGGTGGGGCTGGTGGGAATTGACTGGACAGTGATGGATGGACTGGTGTTGACTGACAGTGAAAGGTGGGACAGTGTTGACTGGACAGTGATGGTAGGGCTGGTGCTGACTGGACAGTGATGGTGGGGCTGGTGTTGACTGGACAGTGATGGAGCGAATGTATTGACTGGACATTTATGGAGGGATGGGTGTTGACTAGACAGTGACGGAGGAATTGGTATTGACTGTACAGTGATCGAGAGACTGGTATTGACTGGACAGTGGTGGTGGGACTGGTACTGACTGAACAGTGATGGAGAGACTGGTGTTGACTGGACAGTGATGGTGGGGTTGGTGTTGACTGGACTGTGATTGAGGGGCTGGTGTTGACTAGACAGTGATGGTGGGGCTGGTGTTGACTGGACAGTGATGGAGGGGCTGGTGTTGTCTAGACAGTGATGGTGGGGCTGGTGTTGACTGGACAGTGATGGAGGGACTGGTGTTGACTGGACAGTGATGGTGGGGCTGGTGTTGACTGGACAGTGATGGTGGGGCTGGTGTTGACTGGACAGTGATGGAGGGGCTGGTGTTGACTGGACAGTGATGCTGGGGTTGGTGTTGACTGGACAGTGATGGTGGGGCTGGTGTTGACTGGACAGTGATGGATGGACTGGTGTTGACTAGACAGTGAAGGTGGGTCTGGTGTTGACTGGACAGTGATGGTGGGTTTGGTGTTGACTGGACAGTGATGGTGGGGCCGGAGTTGACTAGACAGTGATGGTGGGTCTGGTGTTGACTGGACAGTGATGGATGGACTGGTGTTGACTGGACAGTGATGGTGGTGGACTGGACAGTGACTGTGACAGTTGACTGGACAGTGATGGTGGGGCTGGTGTTGACTGGACAGGACAGTGATGGTGGGGCTGGTGTTGACTGGACAGTGATGGTGGGGCTGGTGTTGACTGGACAGTGATGGTGGGGCTGGTATTGACTGGACAGTGATGGTGGGGCTGGTGTTGACTGGACAGTGATGGTGGGGCTGGTGTCGACTGGACAGTGATGGATGGACTGGTGTTGACTGGACAGTGATGGTGGGGTTGGTGTTGACTGTACAGTGATGGTGGGGCTGGTGTTGACTGGACAGTGATGGTGGGGCTGGTGTTGACTGGACAGTGATGGTGGGGCTGGTGTTGACTGGTCAATGATGGTGGGACTGGTATTGACTGGACAGTGATGGATGGACTGGTGTTGACTGGACAGTGATGGTAGGGCTGGTATTGACTGGACAGTGATGGTGGGGCTGGTGTTGACTGGACAGTGATGGTGGGGTTGGTGTTGACTGGACAGTGGTGGATGGACTGGTGTTGACTGGACAGTGATGGTGGGGCTGGTGTTGACTGGACAGTGATGGAGGGGCTGGTGTTGACTGGACAGTGATGGTGGGGTTGGTGTTGACTGGACAGTGATGGTGGGGCTGGTGTTGACTGGACAGTGATGGATGGACTGGTGTTGACTGGACAGTGAAGGCGGGTCTGGTGTTGACTGGACAGTGATGGTGGGTTTGGTGTTGACTGGACAGTGATGGTGGGGCTGGTGTTGACTGGACAGTGATGGTGGGGCCGGTGTTGACTAGACAGTGATGGTGGGTCTGGTGTTGACTGGACAGTGATGAATGGACTGGTGTTGACTGGACAGTGATGGTGGGGCTTTGGTGTTGACTGGACAGTGATGGTGGGGCTGGTGTTGACTGGACAGTGATGGTGGGGCTGGTGTTGACTGGACAGTGATGGTGGGGCTGGTGTTGACTGGACAGTGATGGTGGGGCTGGTATTGACTTGACAGTGATGGTGGGGCTGGTGTTGACTGGACAGTGATGGTGGGGCTGGTGTCGACTGGACAGTGATGGATGGACTGGTGTTGACTGGACAGTGATGGTGGGGTTGGTGTTGACTGTACAGTGATGGTGGGGCTGGTGTTGACTGGACAGTGATGGTGGGGCTGGTGTTGACTGGACAGTGATGGTGGGGCTGGTGTTGACTGGTCAATGATGGTGGGACTGGTATTGACTGGACAGTGATGGATGGACTGGTGTTGACTGGACAGTGATGGTAGGGCTGGTATTGACTGGACAGTGATGGTAGGGCTGGTGTTGACTGGACAGTGATGGTGGGGTTGGTGTTGACTGGACAGTGGTGGATGGACTGGTGTTGACTGGACAGTGATGGTGGGGCTGGTGTTGACTGGACAGTGATGGATGGACTGGTGTTGACTGGACAGTGAAGGTGGGGCTGGTGTTGACTGGACAGTGATGGTGGGAGATTTGGTGTTGATCTGGTGCTGACTGGACAGTGATGGTGGGGCTGGTGCTGACTGGACAGTGATGGACAGTGAAATGGTGTTGACTGGACAGTGATGGAGGGATGGTGTTGACTGCAGATGAGTGACGGAGAACTGGTAGTGACTGGTACAGTGATCGAGAGACTGGTATTGACTGGACAGTGGTGGTGGGACTGAAGTATTGACTGGACAGTGATGGAGAGGACTGGTGTTGACTGGACAGAGATGGATGGTGCTTCTGTGTTGGTGGGGACTGTACAGTGATAGGTGGGACTGGTGTTGACTGGACAGTGATGGATGGACTGAGTGTTGACTGGACAGTGATGGTGGGGCTGGTGTTGACTGGACAGTGATGGTGGGGCTGGTGCTTGACTGGACAGTGATGGTGGGGTTGGTGTTGACCGACAGTGATGGTGGGGTTGGTGTTGACTGGACAGTGATAGTGGGGCTGGTGTTGACTGGACGGCGATGGTGGTAGGCTGGTTGTTGACTGGACAGAAGTGATGGAGGGACTGGTGTTGACTGACAGTGATAGTAGGGCTGGTATTGACTGGACAGTGACTGGACTGGAGTGATGGTGGGGCTGGTGACGAGTGATGGTGCTGGGCTGAGTAGTGACTGGACAGTGATGGTGGGGAGCTGGTGTTGACTGGACAGTGATAGTGGGATCTGGTGCTGACTGGACAGTGATTGACTGGACTGACTGTGATAGGTGGGGCTGGTGCCGACCGACAGAAGCTGGGGCTGGTGTTGACTGGACAGTGATGGTGGGGCTGGTATTGACTGGTCAATGATGGTGGGACTGGTATTGACTGAACAGTGATGGATGGACTGGTGTTGACTGGACAGTGATGGTGGGGCTGGTATTGACTTGACAGTGATGGTGGGGCTGGTGTTGACTTGACAGTGATGGAGAGGCTGGTGTTGACTGGACAGTGATGGAGGGGCTGGTGTTGACTGGACAGTGATGGTGGGGCTGGTGTTGACTGGACAATGATGGTGGGGCTGGTGTTGACTGGACAGTGATGGATGGACTGGTGTTGACTGGACAGTGATGGTGGGGTTTGTGTTGACTGGACAGTGATTGAGGGGCTGGTGTTGACTAGACAGTGATGGTGGGCTGGCTGGTGTTGACTGACAGTGATGGAGGGGCTGATGTTGACTAGACAGTGATGGTGGGGCTGGTGTTGACTGGACAGTGATGGAGGGACTGGTGTTGACTGGACAGTGATGGTGGGGCTGGTGTTGACTGGACAGTGATGGTGGGGCTGGTGTTGACTGGACAGTGATGGAGGGGTTGGTGTTGACTGGACAGTGATGGTGGGGCTGGTGTTGACTGGACAGTGATGGATGGACTGGTGTTGACTAGACAGTGAAGGTGGGTCTGGTGTTGACTGGACAGTGATGGTGGGACCGGTGTTGACTGGACAGTGATGGTGGATGGCTGGTGGACAGTGACTGGACAGTGATGGTGGGGCTGGTGTTGACTCAGACAGTGATGGATGGACTGGTGTTGACTGGACAGTGATGGTGGGGTTGGTGTTGACTGGACAGTGATGGTGGGGCTGGTGTTGACTGGACAGTGATGGATGGACTGGTGTTGACTAGACAGTGAAGGTGGGTCTGGTGTTGACTGGACAGTGATGGTGGGTTTGGTGTTGACTGGACAGTGATGGTGGGGCTGGTGTTGACTGGACAGTGATGGTGGGGCTGTTGTTGACTAGACAGTGATGGTGGGTCTGGTGTTGACTGGACAGTGATGGATGGACTGGTGTTGACTGGACAGTGATGGTGGGGTTGGTGTTGACTGGACAGTGATGGTGGGGGCTGGTGTTGACTGGACAGTGATGGTGGGGCTGGTGCTTGACTGGACAGTGATAGTGGGGCTGGTGTTGACTTGACAGTGATGGTGGGGAGCTGGGTATTGACTGGACAGTGATGGTGGGGCTGGTGTTGACTGGACAGTGATGGTGGGGCTGGTGTCGACTGGACAGTGATGGATGGACTGGTGTTGACTGGACAGTGATGGTGGGGTTGGTGTTGACTGTACAGTGATGGTGGGGCTGGTGTTGACTGGACAGTGATGGTGGGGCTGGTGTTGACTGGACAGTGATGGTGGGGTTTGTGTTGACTGGACAGTGATTGAGGGGCTGGTGTTGACTAGACAGTGATGGTGGGGCTGGTGTTGACTGGACAGTGATGGAGGGGCTGATGTTGACTAGACAGTGATGGTGGGGCTGGTGTTGACTGGACAGTGATGGAGGGACTGGTGTTGACTGGACAGTGATGGTGGGGCTGGTGTTGACTGGACAGTGATGGATGGACTGGTGTTGACTGGACAGTGATGGTAGGGCTGGTGTTGACTGGACAGTGATGGTGGGGTTGGTGTTGACTGGATAGTGATGGTGGGGCTGGTGTTGACTGGACAGTGATGGTGGGGCTGGTGTTGACTGGACAGTGATGGTGGGGCTGGTGTTGACTGGTCAATGATGGTAGGACTGGTATTGACTGGACAGTGATGGATGGACTGGTGTTGACTGGACAGTGATGGTAGGGCTGGTATTGACTGGACAGTGATGGTGGAGCTGGTGTTGACTGGACAGTGATGGTGGGGTTGGTGTTGACTGGACAGTGGTGGATGGACTGGTGTTGACTGGACAGTGATGGTGGGGCTGGTGTTGACTGGACAGTGATGGTGGGGTTGGTGTTGACTGGATAGTGATGGTGGGGCTGGTGTTGACTGGACAGTTATGGTGGGGCTGGTGTTGACTGGACAGTGATGGAGAGACTGGTATTGACTGGACAGTGATGGTGGGGCTGGTGTTGACTGGACAGTGATGGTGGGGTTGGTGTTGACTGGACAGTGATGGATGGACTGGTGTTGACTGGACAGTGAAGGTGTTGCTGGTGTTGACTGGACAGTGATGGTGGGGTTGGTGTTGACTGGACAGTGATGGTGGGGCTGGTGTTGACTGGACAGTGATGGAGCGAATGTATTGACTAGACATTTATGGAGGGATGGGTGTTGACTAGACAGTGACGGAGGAATTGGTATTGACTGTACAGTGATCGAGAGACTGGTATTGACTGGACAGTGGTGGTGGGACTGGTATTGACTGAACAGTGATGGAGAGACTGGTGTTGACTGGACAGAGATGGATGGATTCGTGTTGACTGAACAGTGGTGGTGGGGCTGTTGTTGACTGTACAGTTATGGTGGGGCTTGTGTTGTCTCGACAGTGATGGAGGGACTAGTGTTGACCAGACAGTGATGGTGGGGCTGGTGTTGACTGGACAGTGGTGGTGGGGCTGGTGTTGACTGGACAGTTATGGTGGGGCTGGTGTTGACTGGACAGTGATGGTGGGGCTGGTGTTGACTGGACAGTTATGGTGGGGCTGGTGTTGACTGGACAGTGGTGGTGGGGCTGGTGTTGACTGGACAGTTATGGTGGGGCTGGTGTTGACTGGACAGTGATGGAGAGGCTGGTATTGACTGGACAGTGATTGAGGGGCTGGTGTTGACAGGATAGTGAAGGGGAAATGTATTGAGTGGATAGTGACGGGGGAATGTATTGACCCATGTCATAGTGTTCCAGAAAGTGTCAATATGGATAACTGGATGGATAACTATACACCTGTGCATTAATAACGCACCACCCAATTTTGAAAATATGATGTGATGCTACAGAAAAGTTAGGGTATAGCCATCAATTTAATCAACCTGTAGTTAAAGAAGCTTTATCCATTGACAGTTTTACAAATACCATAACCTTTTCTATTATTTAGCGCCATGAGCAACCACTTGGTGATTGGATATAGGGCGCTATACAAATGGACTTATTATTATTATTATTATCATTATTATTTATGATGAATATGTTGATGAAAATGTGATGGGACTGAATTTTTACCCAAAATAACTATTCCTCTCCTGCTCGAACTACACAATTAAATTAAGTTTTCACCAAATATGACAATTCTGTTAAATACCAAGATGGCATTTACACATCAAGTAAGCTTTAATTATGCATAATCAGGAAGAACCCGAATGTCAAAGACCTGTTTCCAATAATTTAGATTGCTAATTGACAAAATCTGAAAAAGGCCACATTGATAGGATTTTGGAATAAATCTTTTATGATTTTGAGTTTATTGTATTGAATAAACACTTCTCCTTGCCAGATACTGATACTTACAGCTAAATTCTGTTTTCTTTTCTGCATTCTTTTACTGCATTTTAAAATCTTACCTTGTTTTAGTTTGACGTTAACTTTTCCTAAATCTTAATTTATAAACTTTCATCCATTCACAATGAATAACGAATTTATAGGCATCGTAACACTCAATTATCACTTTCACTTTTCAAAAATAAGGTAACCACATTTAAGACAGAAAAGCATCTGTTTTAAATATAGGCAATTATCCTAATTAAAGTATATGGTAATTTCAATGACGTTTTCGTTTTTTAAATGTTAAATGCTTGCTCTATCAAATTCAAAAGGGTTTTTTTTTTAAGAGTTTAGAAATTCATTCAGACAACATTAATTGGTAAACATACAGAGTGGTGCTAATTTTATGCACGGATGTATAGATAACAGATCACAAGAGTGGTGTGAGTGATTCAGCCTGTTTCATGAGATGACGAAACGCCTGTGGTTGATATTCCTTGTTTCATTGGATGACAAACCAGGTGTGAACAATATGGCTTCTTTGATAGGATGACAAACTCACTGTGAATAATATTGCTTGTTTGATGATATGATACACCTAGTGTGAGTGATATTGCTTGTTTGATGGGAAGACACACCTGGTGTGAGTGATATTGCTTGTTTGATGGGATGACACACCTGGTGTGAGTGATATTGCTTGTTTGATGAGATGACACACCTAGTGTGAGTGATATTGCTTGTTTGATGAGATCACACAACTGGTGTGAGTGATATTGCTTGTTTGATGGGAAGACACACCTGGTGTGAGTGATATTGCTTGTTTGATGAGATGACACACCTAGTGTGAGTGATATTGCTTGTTTGATGAGATGACACAACTGGTGTGAGTGATATTGCTTGTTTGATGGGAAGACACACCTGGTGTGAGTGATATTGCTTGTTTGATGGGATGACACACCTGGTGTGAGTGATCTTGCTTGTTTGATGGGATGACACACCTAGAGTGAGTGATATTGCTTGTTTGATGAGATGACACACCTGGTGTGAGTGATATTGCTTGTTTGATGAGATGACACACCTGGTGTGAGTGATATTGCTTGTTTGATGGGGACACACACCTAGTGTGAGTGATATTGCTTGTTTGATGGGAAGACACACCTAGTGTGAGTGATATTGCTTGTTTGATGGGATGACACACCTAGTGTGAGTGATATTGCTTGTTTGATGGGATGACACACCTAGTGTGAGTGATATTGCTTGTTTGATGGGATGACACACCTAGTGTGAGTGATATTGCTTGTTTGATGGGAAGACACACCTAGTGTGAGTGATATTGCTTGTTTGATGGGATGACACACCTAGTGTGAGTGATATTGCTTGTTTGATGGGATGACACACCTAGTTGTGAGTGATATTGCTTGTTTGATGGGATGACACACCTAGTGTGAGTGATATTGCTTGTTTGATGGGATGACACACCTAGTGTGAGTGATATTGCTTGTTTGATGGGATGAGACACACCTGGTGTTGAGTGATATTGCTTGTTTGATGGGATGACACACCTAGTGTGAGTGATATTGCTTGTTTGATGGGATGACACACCTGGTTTGAGTGATATTGCTTGTTTGATGAGATGACACACCTAGTGTGAGTGATACTTGTTTGATGGGAAGATGACACACCTAGAGTGAGTGATATTGCTTGTTTGATGGGATGACACACCTAGTGTGAGTGATATTGCTTGTTTGATGGGATGACACACCTAGTGTGAGTGATATTGCTTGTTTGATGAGATGACACACCTGGTGTGAGTGATATTGCTTGTTTGATGATGTGATGATATTGCTTGTTTGATGGGAAGACACACCTAGTGTGAGTGATATTGCTTGTTTGATGGGAAGACACACCTAGTGTGAGTGATATTGCTTGTTTGATGGGAAGACACACCTAGTTTGAGTGATATTGCTTGTTTGATGGGATGACACACCTAGTGTGAGTGATATTGCTTGTTTGATGGGAAGACACACCTAGTGTGAGTGATATTGCTTGTTTGATGGGAAGACACACCTGGTTTGAGTGATATTGCTTGTTTGATGGGATGACACACCTAGTGTGAGTGATATTGCTTGTTTGATGGGGACACACACCTGGTTTGAGTGATATTGCTTGTTTGATGAGATGACACACCTAGTGTGAGTGATATTGCTTGTTTGATGGGAAGACACACCTAGTGTGAGTGATATTGCTTGTTTGATGGGAAGACACACCTAGTGTGAGTGATATTGCTTGTTTGATGGGATGACACACCTAGTGTGAGTGATATTGCTTGTTTGATGAGATGACACACTGGTGTGAGTGATATTGCTTGTTTGATGGGATGACACACCTAGTGTGAGTGATATTGCTTGTTTGATGAGATGACACATGGTGTGAGTGATATTGCTTGTTTGATGAGATGACACACCTGGTGTGAGTGATATTGCTTGTTTGATGGGATGACACACCTAGTGTGAGTGATATTGCTTGTTTGATGGGATGACACACCTAGTGTGAGTGATATTGCTTGTTTGATGGGAAGACACACCTGGTGTGAGTGATATTGCTTGTTTGATGGGATGACACACCTAGTGTGAGTGATATTGCTTGTTTGATGAGATGACACACCTGGTGTGAGTGATATTGCTTGTTTGATGGGAAGACACACCTGGTGTGAGTGATATTGCTTGTTTGATGGGATGACACACCTGGTGTGAGTGATCTTGCTTGTTTGATGGGATGACACACCTAGAGTGAGTGATATTGCTTGTTTGATGGGATGATAAACCTGGTGTAAGTGGTATTGCTTGTTTGATGAGATGACACAACTGGTGTGAGTGATATTGCTTGTTTGATGGGATGACACACCTGGTGTGAGTGATATTGCTTGTTTGATGGGATGATAAACCTGGTGTAAGTGGTATTGCTTGTTTGATGAGATGACACAACTGGTGTGAGTGATATTGCTTGTTTGATGAGATGACACAACTGGTGTGAGTGATATTGCTTGTTTGATGAGATGACACAACTGGTGTGAGTGATATTGCTTGATTGGTGGGAAGACACACCTGGTGTGAATGATATTGCTTCTTTGATGATATGACACCCGTAGTGTGAGTGATATTGCTTGTTTGATGGGTAAACACCTGGTGTGAGTTATATTGGTTGTTTGATGGTATGACACACCTGGTGTGAGTGATATTGCTTTTTGATGAAATGACATACCTTGTGTGAGTGATATTGCTTGTTTGATTGGATGACAAACCTGGTTTGAGTGATGTTGCTTTTTGATGAAATGACATACCTAGTGTGAATGATATTGCTTGTTTGATGGGATGATACACCTAGTGTGAGTGATATTGCTTGATTGATGAGATGGCACACCTGGTGTGAGTGATCTTGCTTGTTTGATGGGATGACACACCTAGAGTGAGTGATATTGCTTGTTTGATGAGATGACACACCTGGTGTGAGTGATATTGCTTGTTTGATGAGATGACACACCTGGTGTGAGTGATATTGCTTGTTTGATGGGGACACACACCTAGTGTGAGTGATATTGCTTGTTTGATGGGAAGACACACCTAGTGTGAGTGATATTGCTTGTTTGATGGTAAGACACACCTAGTGTGAGTGATATTGCTTGTTTGATGGGATGACACACCTAGTGTGAGTGATATTGCTTGTTTGATGGGATGACACACCTAGTGTGAGTGATATTGCTTGTTTGATGGGATGACACACCTGGTGTGAGTGATATTGCTTGTTTGATGGGATGACACACCTAGTGTGAGTGATATTGCTTGTTTGATGAGATGACACACCTGGTGTGAGTGATATTGCTTGTTTGATGGGATGACACACCTAGTGTGAGTGATATTGCTTGTTTGATGGGATGACACACCTAGTGTGAGTGATATTGAGTGATATTGCTTGTTTGATGGGATGACACACCTAGTGTGAGTGATATTGCTTGTTTGATGGGATGACACACCTAGTGTGAGTGATATTGCTTGTTTGATGGGATGACACACCTAGTGTGAGTGATATTGCTTGTTTGATGGGATGACACACCTGGTGTGAGTGATATTGCTTGTTTGATGGGATGACACACCTAGTGTGAGTGATATTGCTTGTTTGATGAGATGACACACCTGGTGTGAGTGATATTGCTTGTTTGATGGGATGACACACCTGGTGTGAGTGATATTGCTTGTTTGATGGGATGACACACCTAGTGTGAGTGATATTGCTTGTTTGATGGGATGACACACCTAGTGTGTGAGTGATATTGCTTGTTTGATGGGATGACACACCTGGTGTGAGTGATATTGCTTGTTTGATGAGATGACACACCTAGTGTGAGTGATATTGCTTGTTTGATGAGGATGACACAACTGGTGTGAGTGATATTGCTTGTTTGATGGGATGACACACCTGGTGTGAGTGATATTGCTTGTTTGATGGGATGACACACCTAGTGTGAGTGATATTGCTTGTTTGATGGGATGACAAACCTGGTGTGAGTGATATTGCTTGTTTGATGAGATGACACACCTGGTGTGAGTGATATTGCTTGTTTGATGGGATGACACACCTGGTGTGAGTGATATTGCTTGTTTGATGGGATGACAAACCTGGTGTGAGTGATATTGCTTGTTTGATGAGATGACACACCTGGTGTGAGTGATATTGCTTGTTTGATGGAGATGACACAACTGGTGTGAGAGTGATATTGCTTGTTTGATGAGATGACACACCTGGTGTGAGTGATATTGCTTGTTTGATGGGAAGACACACCTGGTGTGAGTGATATTGCTTGTTTGATGATATGACACCCGTAGTGTGAGTGATATTGCTTGTTTGATGGGTAAACACCTGGTGTGAGTGATATTGCTTGTTTGATGGTATGACACACCTGGTGTGAGTGATATTGCTTTTTGATGAAATGACATACCTATTGTGTGAGTGATATTGCTTGTTTGATGGGATGACAAACCTGGTTTGAGTGATATTGCTTTTTGATGATGATGACACCTAGTGTGAGTGATATTGCTTGTTTGATGATATGACACACCTAGTGTGAGTGATATTGCTTGTTTGATGAGATGACACACCTGGTGTGAGTGATATTGCTTGTTTGATGGGATGACACACCTAGTGTGAGTGATATTGCTTGTTTGATGAGATGACACACCTAGTGTGAGTGATATTGCTTTTGATTTGATGGGATGACACACCTTGATGTGTGAGTGATATTGCTTGTTTGATGGGATGACACACCTAGTGTGAGTGATATTGCTTGTTTGATGGGATGACACACCTAGTGTGAGTGATATTGCTTGTTTGATGGGATGACACACCTAGTGTGAGTGATATTGCTTGATTGATGAGATGACACACCTGGTGTGAGTGATATTGCTTGTTTGATGGGAAGACACACCTAGTGTGAGTGATATTGCTTGTTTGATGGGAAGACACACCTAGTGTGAGTGATATTGCTTGTTTGATGGGAAGACACACCTAGTGTGAGTGATATTGCTTGTTTGATGGGATGGAAGACACACCTAGTGTGAGTGATATTGCTTGTTTGATGGGATGACACACCTAGTGTGAGTGATATTGCTTGTTTGATGGGAAGACACACCTAGTGTGAGTGATATTGCTTGTTTGATGGGAAGACACACCTAGTGTGAGTGATATTGCTTGTTTGATGGGATGACACACCTAGTGTGAGTGATATTGCTTGTTTGATGGGATGACACACCTAGTGTGAGTGATATTGCTTGTTTGATGGGATGACACACCTAGTGTGAGTGATATTGCTTGTTTGATGGGAAGACACACCTGGTTTGATATTGCTTGTTTGATGGGATGACACACCTAGTGTGAGTGATATTGCTTGTTTGATGGGATGACACACCCTAGTTTGAGTGATATTGCTTGTTTGATGGGATGACACACCTAGTGTGAGTGATATTGCTTGTTTGATGGGAAGACACACCTAGTGTGAGTGATATTGCTTGTTTGATGAGATGACACACCTAGTGTGTGTGAGTGATATTGCTTGTTTGATGGGATGACACACCTAGTGTGAGTGATATTGCTTGTTTGATGGGATGACACACCTAGTGTGAGTGATATTGCTTGTTTGATGGGAGATGACACACCTGGTGTGAGTGATATTGCTTGTTTGATGGGATGACACACCTGGTGTGAGTGATATTGCTTGTTTGATGGGATGACACACCTAGTGTGAGTGATATTGCTTGTTTGATGGGATGACACACCTAGTGTGAGTGATATTGCTTGTTTGATGGGATGACACACCTGGTGTGAGTGATATTGCTTGTTTGATGGGATGACAGTGATACCTTGTTTGTGAGTGATATTGCTTGTTTGATGATGATGACACACCTGGTGTGAGTGATATTGCTTGTTTGATGGGATGACACACCTGGTGTGAGTGATATTGCTTGTTTGATGGGATGACACACCTAGTGTGAGTGATATTGCTTGTTTGATGGGATGACACACCTAGTGTGAGTGATATTGCTTGTTTGATGGGATGACACACCTAGTGTGTGAGTGATATTGCTTGTTTGATGGGATGACACACCTAGTGTGAGTGAGTGATATTGCTTGTTTGATGGGATGACACACCTAGTGTGAGTGATATTGCTTGTTTGATGGGAAGACACACCTAGTGTGAGTGATATTGCTTGTTTGATGGGATGACACACCTAGTGTGAGTGATATTGCTTGTTTGATGAGATGACACAACTGGTGTGAGTGATATTGCTTGTTTGATGGGATGACACACCTGGTGTGAGTGATATTGCTTGTTTGATGGGATGATAAACCTGGTGTAAGTGGTATTGCTTGTTTGATGAGATGACACAACTGGTGTGAGTGATATTGCTTGTTTGATGAGATGACACAACTGGTGTGAGTGATATTGCTTGTTTGATGAGATGACACAACTGGTGTGAGTGATATTGCTTGATTGGTGGGAAGACACACCTGGTGTGAATGATATTGCTTCTTTGATGATATGACACCCGCAGTGTGAGTGATATTGCTTGTTTGATGGGTAAACACCTGGTGTGAGTTATATTGGTTGTTTGATGGTATGACACACCTGGTGTGAGTGATATTGCTTTTTGATGAAATGACATACCTTGTGTGAGTGATATTGCTTGTTTGATGGGATGACAAACCTGGTTTGAGTGATGTTGCTTTTTGATGAAATGACATACCTAGTGTGAATGATATTGCTTGTTTGATGGGATGATACACCTAGTGTGAGTGATATTGCTTGATTGATGAGATGGCACACCTGGTGTGAATGATATTGCTTGTTTGATGAGATGACACACCTAGTGTGAGTGATATTGCTTGTTTGGTGAGATGACACACCTGGTGTGAGTGATATTGGTTGTGTCATGGGATTACAAAGTCACTGTGAGTGATATTGCTTGTTTAATGAGATGACACACCTTGTTGAGTGATGTTGCTTGATTGATGAGATGACACACCTGTTGTGAGTGATATTGCTTGCTGATGGGTTGACAAAATCACGGTGAGTGATATTGCTTGTTTGATGAGAAGACACACCTGGGGTGAGTGATGTTGCTTGTTTGATGGGATGACATACCTAGTGTGAGGGATATTGTTTGTGTGATTGGATGGCAAACCTGTTTTGAGTGATATTGCTTGTTTGATGAGATGATACACCTAGTGTGAGTGATATTCCTTGTTGATGGGATTACACACCTAGTGTGAGTGATATTGCTTGTTTGATGGGATGACACACCTAGTGTGAGTGATATTGTTTGTGTGATTGGATGGCAAATCTGTTTTGAGTGATATTGTTTGTGTGATTGCATGACACACCTGGTGTGAGTGATGATGCTTGTTTGATGGGATGGCAAACCTAGTGTGAGTGATATTGCTTGTTTGATGAGAAGACACACCTGGGGTGAGTGATATTGTTTGTTTGATGGGATGACATACCTATTGTGAGGGATATTGTTTGTGTGATTGGATGGCAAACCTGTTTTGAGTGATATTGCTTGTTTGATGAGATGATACACCTAGTGTGAGTGATAATGATTGTTTGATGGGGTCACACACCTAGTGTGAGTGATGTTGATAGTTTGAGGAGATGAAAATCCTGCTCCGAGTGACAGATTGTTTGGTATAGATGTTTTCCGTGTTATTGATTGGTATTATCTGCTGTTTATATCGTCCCTTTGCTGTGTGAGGCTCCGGCGATCCAAGATACTGCCTGTGTCACTTTGTTTGTGTCACTGACCACGCATAAAATACAGCAACTGCTGACAAGGATGCCGCCCCCATGTTTACATAAACAAGAAACTACTGTCCTCCCCTCGTGGATGATGATGAATCTATGTTTCAGCAACATTTTCATCAACGCTTTCAAGCCCTTTGTTGTCATCTTATCCGACATCATCAACGGCAAATGATCAAGCGATCAGTTCACACGGGTTGTTGGCGACGTCAGAGATATTGCAGACAGATATGGCTGGCACTGACATCACCACGTCGGGAATCCCCACCCTTTATGGCTTCAGTCTCTCCACCCTACACGACATGAGTCTCTCCGTCCTAGATGACAGCAGTCTGTCCATCCTAGATGACAGCAGCTTTTCCATCACGGACGCGCTGGATGCTACACAAACCAGTATACAACTGAGTTCCGGACCACGCCATAATACCACAGCGAACACAAGCCCAATAACCTCGCAAGTACCGGACATGACGTCACTGCCACGCAGCCATGTTACAGCTACAGAGTTGTCTAGCTTTCAGAGCAGCCATTTCCAAACCAGCTACCCAGCGACGTCAATGACGGCTTCTGGAGATACATTTAGTACTGCAGCTATACCTTCGTCATCCACTACTACGCCAGACTCGTCGGTGACCACTGCGGGACTCTGTCGGTGCCGATGCCAGACGTTCATCCCGCACGACCGTGAATTACTGGCCGAACTGAGCACTGCGATCAAACAGAAGTTGATCATCCCAGCAACGAATACTTCCAGTTACATTCGGAAAAAACGTAGCGCAGTGAACAAGAAACCAAGCGCCAAGTATATTGGCCTGTTCGGCATCATTATAATTTCGTTTGTGTCTGGTTTAGTCGTTCTGCCAGACCTAATTAGCGTGTTTCGATTTGTGTGCATGTCCCACGGAAGGAACAGATCACAAGATGTATAACAACATCTTGGTGTAATAGGTGATCATTTGTAGGTGTCAACGTCTTGATTATCAGGAGCACGAGATTTAAATGTTAATGCCCATTCCTTCATACTTTCGGAGAATATTCGCCTTCATCGCGTGGCCTTGGTGGACCTGAACCACGTGACCTTGGTGGACCTGAACCACGTGACCCTGATGGACCTGAACCACATGACCCTAATGGAGCACGAATATATTCCGAAACGTCGTGTTCCTGATAATAAAGATGTTGACATCCATAACTGGTCACCTTTTCTGTGTATCACTCCTGAATGCCATCCAAAAACATCTTGATGTGTAACAACGTCTAAGTGACTAGCGTCACACACGACAGGTTATCCCTTCCGGTCTCTCACTAGTGTTAGTGCTGTCTGTTCCAGAATCATACTGAATACTCATGAACCATCCATTGTACGAATATCCACGTCCCGATTAGCAAATGTTAGCATGTGTTCACGAATCACTATGAAATAATCATGATGTAGATTTTCACTCCAAAGATGTTTGTATCTTGCCCCACCGTTGACATCTAATAAAACGCACACACACCAACGCATGGTAAAAGTTAAAATGAGGAATTGCATCTGAAATGGGTTTTGTCACTGAAGCGTCAAGACTGGAAGTGTCCTCCTCCTATCTACTCTACATGGTTGTAACTGTGGTCCAACAATTTGGGAACCGATGAGTTTGTGCAGTGGTATGATTGTACACTCGTTTTAATAAACATTGTATCCATCTGGAGAATTGGTTCCGGGATTTCGGAGAGTAAAAGCCACTGGGTTTTCCTACAATCTACAATGAGGACCTATCTACACGGTGGAGGTACCATGGCATGCAATGAGCAGCCTCACAGAGCCTTTGCCACGTGATGCAGTGTTATGGTTTTACTCCACGAGGTATTCAAGACCGGTTCTGGCAATAGGGAATACCGGGAACAAGATCCCGAATGAAATGTGTACGAAGCTTTGTCTTGAAGACATGACAAGTCGGCCTGTTCAGAGACAAGATATGGGAGTGAACCTTCGCCCAAGACAAACCTATTTCGATGATGACGTTTTTAATAGTATAACAAATTCTAAAAGAAAACAATGTTTGTGTTGTGTTTATAAAATGAAAAAAGCTTATCATCTCCTCCTGTTTGTACCAGAGGCCCTCTGATGTGGTCGGCATCTGCCTCCATCTTCCTGACCTGTATATGGAGTGTAATATATGGATCTGATCATCCACTATTCTGACAGACAATGTGTGTCGATATATCGAGCACTAGTAAGCCACACCAGAACGTTTAAGACTGCTTACAATCCGATGTGATCATTATAGTCAATAACGTATGGCGCTGGAATGTCTCTGTTCATTGTTCACCCATTCGCGACTCACTTTCAGAAGATACTTGATGTATTTACCTTGTTGAAGACTAGGGCAAACGGGTGTCCTAATTCCACAGTGTTTTTTATTGTTTGTGTACTACTAAAGCTGGCAAAGTGTTTGAACATGTACTAGTAATACGTGTACTAGTAATACATGTACTAGTAATACGTGTACTAGTTGCTCTGCTGGAATATTTCTAACCTGAGGCGAGTTGTATATCCTTAACCCTGACATTCCACCAGGTGTTTACCAGTGACGGCGTCCTGTAGACAGCCATGTCAGATATTGCCATGTTCATTGTACCTTTTGTAACGTATTATTAGTATATGTCAATGATGTAAAAAAACAACCACATCATAACTTTCATTTTCTTATGCATGTTAAAGTTATTAAATGTGAGTTTTGGAACCTACATGATCATATTATCGTAATAAAAATTCAGACTATAAAGAAAACAAGAAAAGGAAATGTTGGTTTTGTTAATGTTTCCAACAGCTACATGTCCGACAGTTATATTCAACCTTTACCTTGCCAGTCACGTAGTAACCACGAATATTTATTTTCATTTTCGCTTTATGATTGATATAATTTATTCGCTTTGATCATGCAAAAGCCTACCTTTGCACCATCTATCCAAGTACTGTCCGAGTGCTTGATAGCATGTTGTTTAATGCCGCAGTACTCCGGCTACAGTAGCGACATCGACCCCGACCACGTCAGTAGTCTTCTGTAGACCAGCTACATGACGCATGTTCGGCGGAACCAGCAGGACACCATAGCATTCTCACATATACCACGTGGTGCAGTGTAAGTGACGGACAACTACAGAAGGTTGTAACATTACAGTATGTCGATTGTGTGCTCTTCAAACCAATTCAACATAAACATAGAGCTATGGCCGACCAAACTTATTCCACAACCCATTGTACAATTAGTACCATATCATATGCATGTTGTTTTACAATTCACTGTCACATACATGACACCGGGTGTTCCCTCTCCGTCTGTCACCCAAGTCATATGGTCAGATGTTTAATTCAGCTCACGTTGGAACAAAACGGTAAAAGTTGAAATATGGAATTGCTTCGGGCATCATTCTTGTTACTGCTACATCAAATTTGGAAACATTATTCTCTGTGTCTACAATACAACATGAAAGCTGTACTCCTGGTTGTTTTAGCTCTGAACAGCTGTTTAAGCAGGAGCTGAGTGACGCTGTTTGAATCCTGACCCTTTGCTGCCACTTGTGGACACAGGCCGTCGTGTCTTTGCGAGGACTACAGATTAAAAAAATATTGTTTTTGAGACGACCCCCAGCTCGAAATGCTTCACTGTCATAATGTCGAGTCGGGTCATCTCAAAAACAATATTTTTTTAATCTTTAATCCTCGCAAAGACACGAGGGCCTGTGCTTGTGGAGTATAAACTATCATTACAGCGACATTTTTCGTTATTTATATAATTTTCAGTTGTACACATGGAAAAAAGTATCGCAACACCTACGATTGTAAACCCTTCGTAGCTATTAATATCCATGTAATAAACATGTGTTAGTGATTATTTGGATTATTTTGACCGTTTCATTTTAGATAGGCAAAAGACTATCATTGCACGTAATAAATGAGTGAGTATGCTTTTACTCCGCTTTTAGCAATATTCCAGCAATGTCACGGCGGGGGACACCAGAAATGGGCTGCACACACTGTGCCCATGTGGGGATTCGAACCGGGTCTTTAGTGTCACGCCGTCAGTAAGCAAGTATCAAGTTTCAGCAAACAGTTCTTACAGATCGATAACTATTATATTCGATACAGATCGAAAACAATTGATTTCGTTGTTAATGAACAAATATGGGGTCTCTTCAACTGACAACTGCTCAATGACGTCACGTTATTGGTATGTGGAGTGCTGCCATGTCATAGAGGACTGTTGCAAGATATGTTGGTTGACATCCATCGATTAACAGCCGATATATAGGCCAGAAAACATCAATAAACAAATACCATTAAGGACCATCAGTGTCAGATTGACCCTGAGTAACAAGTCCTAGTGAGAATACAACCCGTCTCATGTTCACAGTACTTTATCCTTTCACGTCAAGTGGCCTGTTAAATACAGAGTGGTTTTCACATCGTCCCTTGTCCAACAGAATCGGTGGGGTATAGAGCCAGACGATACAACAGACGTCCTTTGTGATCTCCAGAGCACAAATGGCAGGTCCAGATTGGTGTTAAGTTTGACGTCACTGGGATTTGACGTCATGGGCGATTTCTTTTGTGCATGACTGATGGCCAATCTCGTGTTTGGTGAATCAGAAACACAGCGGACTATTTTTGAGCAGTTGTCTTATTGCAGTGGTTGATGGGTTTGTAGGTATACCTCTCATATGATTGTAGACTTGACATTGTGTACATCAGATTAACGCTGAACTGACATCCTAGACCGGGGTTCTTGGACCGCGTTCATAGACACGACAATGCTCGGCCACAAATTTGTCGCGGTTGATTGCTTTCGTAAGGAAACGGTAGCAGTTGTATCTTGACCTGGGAGGAGTCCAGGTCTCAACCTCACAGAGCATATATGGGTCACCATAGGTCACCATAGGTCACCATAGGTCATCATTGGTCTTCATGGGTCGCGGAATACGTCAACGATATTTTCGAGTACAAAATCTTGATGTACCGGAACAAGCCCTCTATCAACAATGGAATGCAATACCTCAGCGTCAACTTCAAAGCATAACTTTTATGTTCATTTTTATATTATCTTCTCGAGTGTTGCAGTTACTTCATGTTTTCTTAAAAAGTTCAAATTTCTCGCTGCTTCAATTATTTACTTGCCTTTTAAACATTTGCCTTGTTGTGATGTTGTCAGTCCAAAGGGGAAAATCCGATTAATGTATATAAATAAGATCTCGCGATCCGATCTTTGTTTCCTTACGACATAGCAACAGTTAAAACACTTTCCTCGACCTTCTAAAACACCACAAACACAACTTGTCTCAAATACGTTCAGTGAATATAAAAACATTCTTTCCTTGGTTATATCAAGGATGTAATATTGAACAAACATTATGGATAGAGACTTCTTTTATTTCGTATTATCCATAAAAGTTGTTCAATATTGTACTTCCCAACTTCTAAAATGCCACTGAAAGAAAGTATCAAAGGTGATAAACGATGTGTGGCGATACACCAGTGGGCCGATATCCCTTCATAGCATCGTTTGAACAGGGAGAGAGGAGAAACATAAAGTGGCAGATGCGTGTGTAAAATCTTCTCGAAGTCGATGCTTGCTTACTTTCTGGGACAACTGTTTGTTGGATGTGGAAACATCATATTCCCAGTCACATTCTGTCAGGGTGATTTTTAGCACGACATTAAAGTTAAAAGGACTATGGAATACTGTAAGGGACATTCTCGCGATCTCGCATTCTCGCAATCTCGACCTTTGGAAACAAGGTGAAAATGCTAAAAGTGCGAGAATGAGAGATCGCGAGAATGTGTGATGATGACATGTAAACCAACATCTACATCCGGGTTACCATGCATTGTCAACACCTTGTGTTTTAGGTCACATTGATAGATGGGACATGCCCTAAGTGCCATGTTTCGATGTCCCTCAGCTGAATAGTAAAGACATGCCTTAGTTGCTGGATAAGAAGTCGTACAAGCCGAGATATATAAACATGCTTGGTGAAGCATCGACTTGACGCCGAGATATATAAACATGCTTGGTGAAGCATCGACTTGACGCCGAGATATATAAACATGCTTGGTGAAGCATCGACTTGACGTCGAATCAGCAGCGCTGTATAAATTCAAGACTTATGTTATAGAACTATCATGTGGTTTCTATTGTTTGAATATGTGAGAACATGGGTGTCGATGTACAAATTGTGAGTAAAACATTACTGAGTAAAGATGTACAAGACAGACAGACAGACTTGGTATGGAAACTAGTAACCAACTGTAACCGGCAGTATCAAGCTTTTAATTTAAAAAATCGAAAGTGAATTTTAATTTCCTCGCACCTTACAAACTGTAGCAGGTGTAATGGCTGCTGAGGGTTTGATTAACGGCCTCCATATTGTGTGGGTCATCATGGGACACAAGCTTGTGACCTAGGGTTAGAAGACACATTCCTCCAAGTTACAAGACAATATCCGCCGCGAAGCTATCCCTCCAAGCTATGAAGACGCAGTACACTGGATCGTCGACACTTTACTGAACATTCCATTACTATCACGTTTGATGCGAACATAATCCCCCACTGTGTGTGCCGAGACGTCCATCCGCGCCACAGAACGGGGGATGTTTGACGTTGTATCAACGGGACCACCAGGTCACATTTAGTCCACAGAAGTCGGGAATTCTGGGTCATGAGTAGTTGTCATTTTCTGTTGATTGCAGAAAAAAATGGCAAACTAACTATTTCAATCCTAGGTATTTACATAATACGAAACATATTGTCTGCTTAAATGCCCTTTTTGTCCTGATCACATATTGTCGCTGTAAAATGACGAGGTTCCGCTCATTTGTTTTCAAACATTATCCTCCCAAAGTACATAGTCCAGCCACATACCCAGATGATCAACAGTCTACCCTGATACCAGGGTAGTAAATAGTCTTCCCCATGTCGGATATTCCACCCCATATCCGGATAATACTATTTCTACGCCCACACCCGGAAGATAAATAGTCTACCCAATACCCAGATAATCAATATTCTACATACATAAAGGTCCTACTTCTTTACCCATATACTAGATAGTCTACACCCACATCCGGAAGATAAATAGTCTACCCAATACCCAGATAATCAATATTCTACATACATAAAGGTCCTACTTCTTTACCCATATACTAGATAGTCTACACCCACATCCGGAAGATAAATAGTCTACCCCATACCCAGATAATCAATATTCTACATACATAAAGGTCCTACTTCTTTACCCATATACTAGATAGTCTACACCCACACCCGGAAGATAAATAGTCTACCCAATACCCAGATAATCAATATTCTACATACATAAAGGTCCTACTTCTTTACCCATATACTAGATAGTCTACGCCCACACCCGGAAGATAAATAGTCTACCCAATACCCAGATAATCAATATTCTACATACATAAAGGGCCTACTTCTTTACCCATATACTAGATAGTCTACACCCACATCCGGAAGATAAATAGTCTACCCAATACCCAGATAATCAATATTCTACATACATAAAGGGCCTACTTCTTTACCCATATACTTGATAGTCTACACCCACATCCGGAAGATAAATAGTCTACCCAATACCCAGATAATCAATATTCTACATACATAAAGGTCCTACTTCTTTACAAATATACTAGATAGTCTACATCCACATCCGGAAGATAAATAGTCTTCCCCATACCCGGATAATCAATATTCTACATACATAAAGGGCCTACTTCTTTACCCATATACTAGATAGCCTACACCCACACCCGGAAGATAAATAGTCTTCCCAATACCCAGATAATCAATATTCTACATACATAAAGGTCCTACTTCTTTACCCATATACTAGATAGTCTACGCCCACACCCGGAAGATAAATAGTCTACCCAATACCCAGATAATCAATATTCTACATACATAAAGGGCCTACTTCTTTACCCATATACTAGATAGTCTACACCCACACCCGAAAGATAAATAGTCTACCCAATACCCAGATAATCAATATTCTACATACATAAAGGGCCTACTTCTTACCCATATACTAGATAGTCTACACCCACACCCGAAAGATAAATAGTCTACCCAATACCCAGATAATCAATATTCTACATACATAAAGGGCCTACTTCTTTACCCATATACTAGATAGTCTACACCCACACCCGAAAGATAAATAGTCTACCCAATACCCAGATAATCAATATTCTACATACATAAAGGGCCTACTTCTTTACCCATATACTAGATAGTCTACACCCACACCCGGAAGATAAATAGTCTTCCCCATACCCGGATAATCAATTTTCTACATACATAAAGGTCCTACTTCTTTACCCATATACTAGATAGTCTACACCCACACCCGGAAGATAAATAGTCTTCCCCATACCCAGATAATCAATATTCTACATACATAAAGGGCCTACTTCTTTACCCATATACTAGATAGTCTACACCCACACCCGGAAGATAAATAGTCTTCCCCATACCCAGATAATCAATATTCTACATACATAAAGGGCCTACTTCTTTACCCATATACTAGATAGTCTACACCCACACCCGGAAGATAAATAGTCTTCCCCATACCCGGATAATACATAGTCCACCCCATACCCGGATAATCAATATTCTACATACATAAAGGTCCTACTTCTTTACCCATATACTAGATAGTCTACACCTACACCCGGAAGATAAATAGTTTTCCCCATACCCGGATAATCAATATTCTACATACATAAAGGGCCTACTTCTTTACCCAAATACTAGATAGTCTACACCCACACCCGGATACCTGGATGATGAATACCTGGATAATAAATATTCTAAACCCACACCCGGATAAGAATTAGTCTACCCCCTTCCCGGATAATAAAGTTGACCCCATATCCGGATAATAAGCAGTCCACTCTATACCCGGACAATTCATTAGTTTACCCCATACCCAGATGATAAATAGTTTACCTCATACCCGGATAAGAAATACCCCGTACCTGTTTTATACATAGTCTACGCCGATACCCGGATTATAATCAGTTCACCCCCATATAGACTAAGACATAGTCCAAGCCGATACCCAGATTGTAAACAATTCACATATTTTTGTTGAACTGCAGCAATGAAAGCTTTTATTCAATGGATCTACTGTTTGACAGGGATAATCTAAGCTTTGTATGTTTGGTTGTTTTGCTCGTAGCAACAGCTATTTTACGGACTGGGCTTCCGTCTTTCTGAGTAACAGTATTACAGTTTACCTCTGACGGCTTCAACAGCTCAAGGTCAGAAGATCGCTGATTGTAAGGTCGTTTAACTGATTTCGAGTCCCCCTTTGTCGTGTCCTTATCACTGTCGGGCTTGCGGGTCCTGGCGAAGTTGTCATACGCATCACCATCAACAATTTTCATTTCAAATTTGTTTATCCATTGTTTATTGGGTCCGGAATTAGAAACACTTGTCGGGACTGTTTGACTGAAGGAGGAGCCCTCTAAAGCCTTCCGGCTGAGATCCTGATAGCGGGAGTTGTCGTGGCGGTTGAGGATGTCGGCGAGTGTCCGGCGGGTGTCTGTCGAGCAGTGAGTCGTGTGGCCAATATTGTCCGAGTTAACGTCCACCAGTGAACTACTGTCCCCATCACTGATATTCGACGGCGGCCTGCCTGGGATCTCCTGACGAACGTCCATTTCGGAGGACGTCTTTTTGATTCCGTCACAAGACTCGTTCTGACCTGACATGCGTGGAAGCCTCTCTGTGGTGAAGCCTGAACTATGGTGTCGACCTTTGCGCTTTTCTCTCGAGCATAATCTCAGAGATTTGGTCAATGGAATGTTTATTCCCTTTCCGAACACCCCCACCTCGCCCTTCAGTGACGGTATTGCGTCCCTTGTTTGTAGGTTAGTCCGGGTTCGGGTCAACTGTCGCATCAGCGAACCGTCCGTGAATGTCCCACTCATGAAACTATCCAGAAAATTAACGTCTCCTTGACTTTCAATCTCAGTTGACCTCAACCGGAAGGGAATGTTGGGGAGGGTGTCTCCTTGACCTTTCACTCCCCGGTGTTGTTTCTGGAATGACCAAAGGGTCTCTCGTTGTCTCTGACCGTCATCGCGGGGGGTATCGATGACGCACGAGCTGACCGTGGTCACGGCTGGACGTATAGAGGCGACTCTCGGGACAGCAGTGGTGGTGATGTTCGGGAAGTAATAGGTCTTCACCCCATCCATTGCCTTCATACCACGTGACACTCACAGAGCTGACCGATACACTGCACGGGAACCATCATCTGCAACAAAACACGTGATTTGAACAACGTAACATTCGAATGGTTCTAGATTCTTGTGACAGTTAGCCGCCCATCTAAGGATGCTGGTGGCAAACATTTGAATAGTTGATTTCGTTGGTGAGTGCTTTCTAAAAATACGTAACCTGATCTTCTACTTTTGGTAGCCAGGTTTGTGGCTGGAGTGTCTTTGACACTGTAAACGCCCACAGCATGGAATCAGTAGAAATACACATTTTGACAGGATCAGTGATAGGTAATAGCGCGAGTCACACAGCACTGAATGAAACATCACACTATATATCAGAGCACAGCAGATGTCATGCATCACAATAGATGTCATGCAACACAGTAGATGGCATGTAAAACAGCAGAAGTCATGCAACACAATATTTGGCATGCAACACAGTAGAAGGCATGCATCACAAAAGATGGCAGGCAACATAATAGATGTCATGCAACACAATAGATGTCATGCATCACAATAGATGGCATGCAACACAGTAGAAGGCATGCATCACAAAAGATGGCATGCAACATAATAGATGGCATGCAACACAATAGATGTCATGCATCACAATAGATGGCATGCAACAAAGTAGATGGCATGCATCACAATAGATGGCATGCAACACAGTAGATGGCATGCATCACAATAGATACCATGCATCACAATAGATGGCATGCAACACAGTAGATGGCATGCAACACAATAGATGGCATCCATCACAATAGATGGCATGCAACACAGTATATGGCATAAAAAGAGTAGAAGTCATGCAACACAATAGAAGTCATGCAACACAATAGATGTCATGCAACACAATAGAAGTCATGCGACACAGTAGATGTCATGTTATACAATAGAAGTCATGCAATATACTAGATGTCATGCGACACAGTAGATGTCATGCAACACAATAGAAGTCATGTGACACAGAAGGTGTTATGCAACACAATAGATGTCATGCAACACAATAGAAGTCATGCGACACAATAGAAGTCATGCAACACAATAGATGTCATGCAACACAATAGAACTCATGCAACACAGTAGATGTCAAGCAACACAATAGAAGTCATGCGACACAGTAGGTGTCATGCAACACAATAGATGTCATGCAACACAATAGGAGTCATGCGACACAATAGATGTCATGCGACACAGTAGATGTCATGCAACACAATAGATGCCATGCAACACAGTAAATATCATGCAACACAATATATATCATGCAACACATTAGATGTCATGCAACACAATAGATGTCATGCGACACAGTAGATGTCATGCAACACAATAGATGCCATGCAGCACAGTAACTATCATGCAACACAATATATATCATGCAACACAGTAGATGTCATGCAACACAATAGATGTCATGCAACACATAAGGTGTTATGCAAAACAATAAATGCCATGCAAAACAACAGATGTCATGGAACACAATAGATGTCATGGAACACAATAGATGCCATGCAACACAATAGAAGTCATGCAACACAATAGAAGTCATGCGACACAGTAGATGTCATGCAACACAATAGATGCCATGCAGCACAATAGAAGTCATGCAGCACAGTAGATGTCATGCAGCACAATAGATGTCATGGAACACAATATATGTCATGCAACACAATAGATGTCATGCAACACAATAGATGTCATGCAACACATAAGGTGTTATGCAACACAATACATGCCATGCAAAACGATAGATGTCATGGAACACAATAGATGTCATGCGACACAATAGAAGTCATGCGACACAGTAGGTATCATGCAACACAATAGATGTCATGCAACACAATATATGCCATGCAACACATAGATGTCATGCAACACAATATATGCCATGCAACACAATAGATGTCATGCAACACAATAGATGCCATGCGACACAATAGATGTCATGTGACACAGTAGATGTCATGCAACACAATAGATGTCATGCAACACAGTAAATATCATGCACACAATATATATCGTGCAACACAATATATATCGTGCAACACAGTATATGTCATGCAACATAATAGATGTCAAGCAACACAATAGATGTCATGGAACACAATAGATGTCATGCAACATAATAGGTTTCATAAAATACAATAGGTGTCATGCAAAACAATATATGTCATGCAACATAATGTATGCCATTGAATGCCGTAGATGTCATGGAACACAGTATATGTCACGGAACACAGTAGATGTCATGCAACACAATAGATGTCACGCAACACAATAGATGTCATGCAACACAATATATGTCATGCAACACAATGTATGCCATTGAACGCCGTAGATGTCATGGAACACAGTATATGTCACGGAACACAGTAGATGTCATGCAACACAGTAGATGTCATGCAACACAGTTGATGCCATGCAACATAATAGATGTCATGCAACACAATATATGTTATGCAACACAACAGATGCCATGCAACACAATATATATCATCCAACACAGTAGATGTCATGCAACACAATAAAAGTCATGCAGAACACTAGATGTCATGTGACACAGTAGATGTCATGCAGCACAATAGATGTCATGCAACACAATAGATGTCATGCAACACAGTAAATATCATGGAACACAATATATATCATGCAACACAGTAGATGTCATGTAACATAATAGATGTGATGCAACATAGAAGATGTCATGCAGCATAATAGATGTCAAGCAACACGATAGATGTCATGGAACACAATAGATGTCATGCAACATAATAGGTTTCATGCAGCACAATAGGTGTCATGCAACACAGTTGATGTCATGGAACACAGTTGATGTCATGGAACACAGCAGATGTCATGCAACACAATAGATGTCATGCAACACAATAATGTCATGCAACACAATAGATGTCATGCAACACAATGTTTGCCGTGGAACTCTGTAGATGTCATGGAACACAGTGTATGCCACGGAACACAGTAGATGTCATGCAACACAGTAGATGTCATGCAACACAGTTGATGCCATGCAACACAGTAGATGCCATGCAACACAGTATATGTCATGGAACACAATACATGTCATGCTACATAGTAGATCCATGCAACATAGTAGATGTCATGCAACACAATATATGTCATGCAACACAATATATGTTATGCAACACAATAGATGTCATGCAACACAATAGATGTCATGCAACACAATAGATGTCATGCAACACAGTAGATGCCATGCAACACAATAGACATCACACAACACCCTCCGTGACACACAGCACTAAGTTCCAAGCAACACAACATATAGAAGTTTTGAAACAGGGTAGACAGAGCGGCGGATAGATCACAGTTGCAACACACAATAAACACAGAGCAGAATAGCAGCTCACTCTCTTCCACATGGAACACATTATACGTCCAGTTTCTCCCTCTGTCGTTAGTTCAGTCGCTACACAGATGTTTCGTGCATGACGTCAACGTTACTCAACGCCTCCCTTGTTGACGGGTTAATCCTGGCTTAATACCCTAAATCCTTAATCACCTCAAGCTCCCATAATATCCTGGCATGGTTACACTTAAGTACACTGATTTGCCTCAATAGAGGAGGGCTCTGCTCTCCTGGTTACACGCATGTGTGTAACACCCGGCTGGCGAGAGATACTCTGCTACTGGTTTGTAATGGACTGACGACGGCAGAACGATTGGTCGGACATCGCCTTATGTCGTCGTGGTCTTTCCACTGGCCAGTGTTACAGGTCAACGGCCGACCCGCTGGCCGCTCTGATGAGTCTGGGTAGTGGCTGCTGATTTACTATAAATTTAAACTTGCTATTACATCTGTAGGCCGGGACAAACCACTAGATGAGACATGAGCAGTTTTGCGCTAACAATCACATTTATGGTGAGACAATAGCACGCTTGAAAACAACATCACAACACCCAACACACATAGACGTAACACAGATGTCACACTGTGACATAACACCGAGGACACACTGTGACATCACACACCGAGGACACACTGTGACATCACACACCGAAGACACACTGTGACATCACACACCGAAGACACACTGTGACATCACACACCGGGGACACACTGTAACAACACACACACACACACAGAGGAAACACTGTAACTTCACACACCGAAGACACACTGTGACAACACACACCGAGGACACACTGTGACATCACACCGAGGACACACTGTGACATCACACACTAAAACACACTGTGACATCACACACCGGGGACACACTGTAACAACACACACACAGGACACACTGTAACTTTACACACCGAGGACACACTGTGACATCACACACCTAGGACACACTGCCATCACACACAAATGACACACTGTGACATCACACATCAAGAACACACTGTGACATCACACACCGAGGACACACTGCCATCGCATACACAGGACACACTGTGACATCACACATCAAGAACACACTGTGACATCACACACCGAGGACACTCTGTGGCATCACACACAAATGACACACTGTGACATCACTCCTCTAGGACACACTGTGACTTCACACACAAAGGACACGCTGTTACCTCACACACCGAGGACACTGTGACATCACACACCGAGGACACACTGTAACATCACTCACCGAGGACACACTGTGACGTCACAAACAAAGGTCACACTGTGACATCACACACCGAGGACACACTGTGACATCACACAAATGCAATGAAGCAGTAATATAGCAGAGTGATAACATTTCCAATGTTCAGTGTTATGGATGATAGGTGTATGAGCAGATCATCTAACACATATATACACCTTTCAGAAAGTCATCAGATGTCAGACATTGTTTATTTGGGATTAAATTGTCTCAGTAAACTACAGATTTAATCACTACTGGCAGGGACTTTCTGAGCTTCTACTCGGTGTAGTGTTCAACCTCATCTCCCCTGAATAGAGCAATCTAATATCTCAGTAGGAATAGTCTCACGTGTAGACACGTGTAGACACGTGATGCTAATTCCGCGTGAGTTACACTCCCGACCAGGCCTTCTAAAGGTCGCTGTCTGTTCCTGCTGAATATCCAAACATAACCCCACATAAGTGTTTCCTGCTTCAATGCTTGTTAATGTAAGAACACATCCCACTGATGAGAAAATGCAACTTTCCAGCGACGCAAAACATCCCCAGAAGTCACACTTCTGATGAACTGCCACTGGATGCCGTGGATGTCACCCGTCTGATGAACTGCCACTGAACGGCGTGGATGTCATCCTTCTGATGAGCTAACACTGAACGGTGTTGATGTCACCCTTCCGATGAGCTGCCACTGAACGGCGTGGATGTCACCCTTCTGATGAACTGACACTGAACGGTGTTGATGTCACCCTTCTGATGAGCTGCCACTGAACGGTGTTGATGTCACCCTTCTGATGAACTGCCACTGAACGGCGTGGATGTCAACAATGGAGTGTGTGTCTCCTACGTACTGATGCTTGCAGTGGTATCCCTCATTCCCCCGTGGAGAGGCTGTGGGAGCATATTGTGTTCACGGTCATCAATAAGAGAAGAGGGCAGACTTAAACATGAACGGAATGAGCTACCTCCTGGCGGATGCGTGTTGTCAGTCCCACCGAGTGTACGTGTTGACGAGTTGAAATCGGATGAGTACCCCACATCGGGCAACTGAATACTCGACCTCTGGCCCGAACCAAGCATAGTTCGCATATAATCAATACAGGAACCTCACTTCAGCCTGACGGTGGCTGATTGGGCTTCAGTGATTACCTGGGCAGGTTCTGCTGCAAGCGGGTGATAATGGGGTTTGCACATACGTACTTATCTAATTATTTCCATGCAAGCAAAAGTTAACTAGTGTGTATTGTTAATACGTCTATGGCAAAATGAATAGTAGCTGTTGCCTCACGCCATTTCCTGGTTTTGTCGAGGCCTCGTCTTGACATCCATACCCACCTAACCCTCTATTGTATCACGAGCGCCCCTTCAAATGTCAAGTGTTTGGCAAATGGCAATTCAAGCTGTATACATTAATTATATTGTCAGAACCAGTTCAAATATCTCTCTTCCGACCTAAATATCTTACATACACATGTCGCTCTTGATCTCCAGGTCCGGCCGAAATTGATTGTATTATGTTTGTAATGGTCAAGTGTCCACAAGCAATATCAGTGATCGATGGTATACGATTAAAGACAAATCTTCATATCGTTGCCAGGAGAGCTTTGTGTGAGTTGTAATGCATGGTGAAGTTGTAAATATACACCATCTATATGTGCCCAATTACACGCAGACGGGGATCGCATACATTGTTCTTAGAATATGGAGTGGTGGCCTGACAGAGGCGAGGTGGGCTTACAAAGGTGGGGTGGGCTAACAGAGTGGGAATGGGCTGACAGAGGCGGGGTGGGCGGACAGGGCCGGGGTGGGCTGACAGAGGGGGATGGGCTGACAGAGGCGGGGTGGGCTGACAAAGATGGGGGGGTGGGCTTACAAAAGCGGGGCGAGCTGACAGAGGCGGGTTGGGTGGACAGGGCCCTGGTGGGCTGACAAAGACGAGGTGGGCTGACAGAGGCGTGGTGGGCTAACAAAGTGGGAATGGGCTGACAGAGGCGGGTTGGGGGGACAGGGCCGGGGTGGGCTGACAAAGGCGGGGTGGGCTGACAGAGGCAGGGTGGGCGGACAGGGCCGGGGTGGTCTGACAAAGGCGGGGTGGCCTGACAGAGGCGGGATGGACGGACAGAGGCAGGAGTGGGCTGACAGGGCCGGGGTGGGCTGACAGGGCCGGGGGTGGGCTGACAGAGGCGGGGTGGGCTGACAGAAGGGTGAAGGGCTGATAAAGGCGGGGTGAGCTGACAAAGGCGGGGTGGGCTGACAAAGGCGGGGTGGGCTGACAGAGGCAGGGGTGGGCTGACAGAGGCAGGAGTGGGCTGACAGGGCTGGGGTGGGCTGACAGAGGCGGGGTGGGCTGACAGAGGCGGGGTGAGGCTGACAGAGGCGGGGTGGGCTGACAGAGGCGGGGTGGGCTGACAAAGGCACAGTGGGCTGACAGAGGCAGGGTGGGCTCACAAAGGCGGGGTGAGCTGACAAAGGCGGGGTGAGCTGACAGAGGCGGGGTGGGCTGACAGAGGCGGGGTGGGCTGACAGAGGCGGGGTGGGCTGACAGAGGCAGGGGTGGAATGACAGAGGCGGGGTGGGCTGACACGGCCGGGGTGGGCTGACAAATGCAGGGTGGGCTGACAAATGCAGGGTGGGCTGACAAAGGCGGGGTGAGCTGACAAATGCAGGGTGGGCTGACAAAGGTGGGGTGAGCTGACAGAGGCGGGGTGGGCTGACAGAGGCGGGGTGGGCTGACAAAGGCAGAGTGGGCTGACAGAGGCAGGGTGGGCTGACAGAGGCGGGGTGGGCTGACAAAGGCGGGGTGAGCTGACAGAGGCGGGGTGGAATGACAGAGGCGGGGGTGGAATGACAGAGGCGGGGTGGGCTGACACGGCCGGGGTGGGCTGACAGAGGCGTGTTGGGCTGACAGAGGCGTGTTGGGCTGATAGAGGCGGGGTGGAAATGACAGAGGCGGGGTGGGATGACAGAGACGCGGGGTGGAATGACAGAGGCGGGGTGGGATGACAGAGGCAGGGGTGGGATGACAGAAGCGGGTCGGGATGACAGAGGCGGGGTGGGCTGACAGAGGCAGGGTGGGCTGACACGGCCAGGGTGGGCTGACAGAGGCGGGGTGGAATGACAGAGGCGGGGTGGAATGACAGAGGCAGGGTGGGCTGACAAAGGTGGGATGCACAAAGAGGGGGGTGATTTGGGGGACCACGGGTTTGAGTCATGTCTCTATTACGTATACTGTCGGTGACTTTGAGGTAATCCTTCTAATTAATTGTAATATTTCAAACAATGTTTCACCTGATAATTCCCCACTATGTCTACACTATGCTTCCTGCCATGCTTCCCCCAGTTTCTCACCCTATGACTGTCACTCGTCTCTCACTTTAAGATTCTCCCCATTTTAACTGTGATATTTTCTTTCATGTCTCACTTTAAGATTCTCCCCCTATGACTGTCACTCATGTCTCACTTTAACATTCTCACCCTATGACTGTCACTCATGTCTCACTTTAAGATTCTCCCCCTATGACTGTCACTCATGTCTCACTTTAAGATTCTCCCCATTTTAACTGTGATATTTTCTTTCATGTGTCACATTATGATTCTCTCCCCTGTTTCGCCCTGTGTTTCTTTCTCATGGTTCACCCGATGTTTCTCTCTATGATTCTATCAGGTGTCACTTTGATTCTTCAACACCCATTGTCAGCGTCTATATCATGACTATAAGTTATTCAACCTCCATATTAATCTACATATCAACTACCAAGTATCACATGTCTATGTCCCAGTATATTAACTACATCATACCACGTATCACATGTCTATGTCCCAGTATATTAATTACATCATACCACGTATCACATGTCTATGTCCCAGTATATTAACTACATCATACCACGTATCACATGTCTATGTCCCAGTATATTAACTACATCATACCACGTATCACATGTCTATGTCCCAGTATATTAATTATATCATACCACGTATCACATGTCTATGTCCCAGTATATTAATCTATCATATACCACGTATCACATGTCTATGTCCCAGTATATTAACTACATCATACCACGTATCACATGTCTATGTCCCAGTATATTAACTACATCATACCACGTATCACATGTCCAGGTATATTAACTACATCATGCCACGTATCACATGTCTATGTCCAGGTATATTAACTACATCATACCACGTATCACATGTCTATGTCCCAGTATATTAATTATATCATACCACGTATCACATGTCTATGGACCGCCTCCGTGGTGTAGTGGTTAGAGCGTCCGCCGGGAGAGCGGAAGGTCGAGGGGTCGATCCCCGACCGCCTCATACCAAACGACGTTAAAATATGGTACTTGTTGGTCCCAGCCTAGCGCTCGGCCTTTATGGGTACAACAAGGACTGGTCGGCTCGGAGACAGTATAATGAGTCTGAGTCGGGTATTAATGCTTCACTGCGGTATGGTATATCGGTGGGTTAGCACTATAAAACCAGCTTAAGTCTGGGCTAGTACAAGCAGCCGCACATACATATACACACTCATGCACGGTGTCATATGAGCGAAATATTCTCAAGCACGATGTTAAACCCAATTTCACCTTACCTCACATGTCTGTGTCCCGGTATATTAACTACATTCTATCAAGTATCAGATGTCTGTGTCCCAGTATATTAACTACATCATACCACGTATCACATGGCTATGTCCGGAATATTATGCATAAGCCCCTCTCCAGGTGTCTTGTCCATATTTTCCTAAGAATCCATGTGTATATCCATGTATATTAATTATGTTGTACCAAAGTGTCTATGTCAAGGTATACTCATTATATTTGCCATACAATACCTGTTTATCCAAGTATATTTCCTCACCAAGTAATACAGGCAAGTCGGACGTCAAGGGGTACAAACACGGACCTCAAGGGGTACAAACACGAACATCAATGGGTACAAACACGGACGTCAAGTGATACAAACACGGACATCAAGGGTTACAAACACGGACGTCAAGTGATACAAACACGGAAGTCAAGGGGTACAAACCAGGCCTGGGAAACTCTCAAGCATTAAACCTGCTCCGAGTGAACCAAATACGGATATACACACTATGATTTTCCTTAACAGTAGATTTTTTGTGTAATAACATGAAACTGACTAGTGCGAATAACTGGGACATTCATGCTTCGCCCGTAGGTACCCATGTAAATGGCTCGTGTCAGTTTGAATCCAATCTCCTCTAGTAATACTAATGCATCACAGTGTTGGTTTAATCACATAGACAGCAATAGCTTCAACAGGGAACTCTGTCATACTCCACGTCGTGCTATCATGTGTCCTTACCTTGTACACACTGACGTACAGTCCCTCCAGTGTTCCCTCCAACTGATGGCTGCTCACAAACAGCGTTCCCCGGAGACGCTGTTCCCGGAAGGTGGCCGCCGACAGAAGACCTGGATACCACACAGCAGCCCACCTCGAACCAATCACCTGGAACACATCCAGCACACACGTGACAACCGACCAGCGTAGCTAGGTTCGTAATAGATGTGAGTATTTCAGTTCTCAATCCGTGGGTAGATGCATAACATATGACCAGTTGGCCCCGTCCCCGAGCTTAACGCCATGGTTCTACTTCACGGATTAACTCCAGCAATCGCTGCCTGATTGAGTGTGTATTGTGCAGCTCGTTTGTCAAGCGTGACGAATCTTCAAGGTATCAGGCAGGAAAAGTAATATTGAAATGTCTGTTTGATACTGATGTTATCATACAGAGACCACCCAGTTCCCCCAGCGCGTCGCTCTCTATACACAACTGATCAATACTTGTAATTACGCAGTCATTGAGAAGGCAAACAAACGTTATGGTAACAATTGAAATCTGTGAGTACGACATCGACCGGTGGCGAGGGACGTCTTCAGAAGTCGTCAGCGTACAGTAACAGAAAGTAGACCATATGCCTTCTTGCCATACATAGCAACCATGGGTCTGGAGACACTATCTCCTTCCATGTGCCTGTAGCGTGTGAGGTGTCGCCGTCTTCCCTTCGAAGACTGATTGACGTGGCTACAACACTGATGATTTGGACACAATGGGGGCCCCAGACGGACCTTAGTGATGCAGGAAACATGAAAGCATTGCTAGCAAGTAGGATACACAGAGATAAGTGTCCCTTTACACGGAGATAAGTGTCCCGATACATGGGGATAAGTGTCCCGATACACGGAGATAGGTGTCCCCATACACGGAGATAAGTGAACCGATTCATGGGAATAAGTGTCCCGATACACGGAGATACGTCTCCCACATACACAGGGATTAGACTCCCCTATACACAGTGATAAGTGTCTCTGATACACGGAGATAAGTGTCCCTGATACACGGAGATAAGTGTACCTGATACACGGAGATAAGTGTCCCCCATACACGGAGATAAGCGTCTCTGATACACGGAGATTAGTGTCCCGATACACGGAGATAAGTGTTCCAAATACGCTGAGATTAGTCTCCTCAATACACGGAGATAAGTGTTTCTGATACACGGAGATAAGTATCCCCAATACACGGAGATTAGTGTCCCGATACGCGAATATAAGTGTTCCCCATACACGGAGATAAGTGTCCCCAATACAAGGAGATACGTCTCCCTGATACGCAGAGATATCTGTCCCTTAAACACAAACATAAGTCTCCCCCATACACGGAGATAAGTGTCCCCATACACGGAGATTAGTGTCCCGATACAGGGAGATAAGTCTCCCCGATACACGGAGATAATATAGATCATAATATAGATCATTTGTAATGCGCTTGACTCCACAACACTTGGCCATGCTCTAAGCGCAAACACAAGACAGTCAGTAGCGAAGAAAAAGAAATGTCTTTAGATGAGATTTGAAACTTGAGAGAGCGGGAGCAGATTTGATGTCTGTAGGGAGAGAGTTCCACAGGCAAGCAGCTGAATGTTTGAAGAATCTATGTCCGAAAGTTTTGAGTTTATATGGAGGCACAACAATAAGTGATTGATCGGCAGATCTGAGATTCCTCGGTGGGACGTAGGGTGAGACAAGGGCTTGGAGATAGCGTGGAGCAGTTCCATTTAGTACTTGGTAAGTTAGAGTTAAAATCTAAACTCTATTCTTTCCCTAATTCTCGACCAGTGGACACTCTCAATACACGAAGATAAGTCTCCCCGATACACGGAGATACGTCTCCCCGATACCCGGATATAACTCTTCCCAATACACGGAGATAAGTGTCCCCGATACACGGAGATAAGTGTCCCGATACACGAAGATAAGTGTCTCCTATACACGGAGATAAGTGTCCCAATACACGGAGATAAGTTTCCCCGATACACTGAGATAAATGTCCCCCATACATGGAGTTAAGTGTCCAGATACAAGGAGATAAGTGTCCTGATACAAGGAGATAAGTATCCTGATACACAGAGATAAGTCTCCCCCATACACGGAGATAAGTGTCCCCCATACACGGAGATAAGTTTCCACATACACGGAGAGACGCCTGCCCGAAAAATGGAGATAAGTGTCCCGATACACGGAGATAAGTCTCCCCAATACACGGAGATAAATGTCCCCGATACACTGAGACAAGTCTCCCCGATACACGGAGACATGTGTCCCCCATACACGGAGATAAGTGTCCAGATACAAGGAGATAGGTCTCCCGATAAACGGAGATATTTGTCCCCGATACACAGAGATATGTGTCAAGATACACGGAGATAAGTGTCCCGATACACAGAGAATAGTGTCCACCATAAACGGCAATAAGTGTCCCCCATACACGGAGATACGTCTCCTCAATACACGGAGATAAGTCTCCCCCATACACGGAGATAAGTCTCCCCGATACACGGAGGTAAGTGTCCCAATACACAGAGATAAGTGCCCCCGATAGACCCCCACCTATGCCTTGAAACTGTACGTCAACACTGAAGCCTGATTCCGCAAAACATAGTTGATGTTGGTGATGGTTACGATGGCGTTGGAGGCACAGCCATCATCAAGCCAGAGTTACATCCTGAATCTTAAATCCACTCTTGTAACGCCGAAGATCTCAGGAAGCAACAAACCTTCCACCTACCTTCCAGTCCTGAGGCCCATATGAAACAATGTCTTCCCGTATATTGGGTCCTATTTGAGCAGGCGTTGGGTAATGGACTATCGATTAGCACCAGGTACAATATCAATACCGTAGGCTGCCTGAGAAGCTCGTCTAATGAACACCTGTGTAGATGGAGTACAAGATAATATTCACTGATCACGAACAGACTTTTGACACGAACACCGGGATACACATCATACGTGGGTTACAACAGCGACGAGTGAGACAGGCCTGTGTTTGCACGCCACACAGTGTACTAATGATAGTTACTGGCTATCTTTGAACTGTTTGAGGTGAGAGATCCCGCATGTAAGGTTTGAGTTTGGTTAGTGTATATCGGTGGTCGAGATGAATACCCCACAGACAAGACAGGCGGCATTGACAACAGAATATTATCCCCTCTTCAATTACAGGGGCGTTCATTGTGTCCGTCTTTTGTTGGTGAGATATTGTATTGTAACCTTGTGCTACGGGTTGTTTTTGGTTGTGGTTCAGCAAATGTGCCGTATTGTCAGGACAAATTTCATATAGACCATGATCAAAACAACCCATGTCGTTCATCGAACTTCTCTCATCGATATTTACTTATACGTGTACATCTAATATAACTGCCACAAATCTCCACCCAGTGCCTCTCGTCGACAGTCAATACTTATGCAGTTATTCATAGATCTAAAGTAAATGTCGGCAAACTTAGGGTTAACTGGGGCGTGACAACAGATCAAGATGGAGGAGTCTACTGCTGGTCCACGTTCAGTAAAGGTCCTTGCCCATATATGCACGTGCTTCGGTCGTGGGCATCTCCAGTGCAATACGTGTACCCGGCATACATCAAACATCAAGATTCAGTAAACTGTCCTCGTAGATCATTAACTTGGAATATCTGTTGAGTGCTTTGTTGATAAGCAAATATGATGCCTTCTCAACTGTCAACTGCTCAATCATGGCAAGTTATTGGTACTTGTGTGCAGAATGCCGGCATATCACTGAGGGCTATTGCAAGACATGTTGGTTGGCATCCATCGATTGACCAGAAAACATCAGTATAGTAAAAATGTTAAGGACTATCAGCAGTCGACAACGGGAGACAACTCATAGGGTGGAGGCGTTGTCTCTCACATGGCGGCAAACTGGACCATGTGACGACCAGACAAAACCTAACCATCCTAGGCAAGGTTGTTATACCACATTTCGCTGACCATCCTCTGACCACAAGGCCAGTCTTCGTGGACGACAATGTTGGGCAACATCGTGCACTTGTCGTTGGTGATCCCTACGTCAAGAGGCGGTAGCATCTCGTTGTTAGCTGACCAGGAGTGCAAGTCCCATACAGAATATTTGCGACATGATGGGTGGCGGGATACGTCAGAGGCATCCTTCATATGTCAACGTCAGGTTCAATGTCTGACACAGTTAGTGAGGAGAAGGGTCAGGGAAGCTACTGCAGCTTGGTATACCAGATATTGACAATATGTCTTCTTTGAGTGGCATTGTTTACAAGCTGGGGAGTAATATGCAGACAAACTTTATGGATAAACAACTTCTTTATTCGGTAGATGCTACGTTTTGACACAGGTTCATATTTCGTTGCCAAGCAAGTAATGGTAACATATTGCTAGTAGGAGGTGTTGCGATACACTGTATATACTTCCTGTTAGTTGATGGTCACATGTTGATAGTAAGAGGTGTTGCGATATTCTGTGTATACTTCCTGTTAGCTGATGGCAACATGATGACAGTAGGCGGTGTTGCGATATTCTGTGCATACTTCCTGTTAGTTTATGGTAACATGATGATAGTAGGAGGTGTTGCGATATTCTGTGTATACTTCCTGTTAGCTGATGGTAACATGGTCACAGTACGAGGTGTTGCGATACTCTATGTATACTTCCTGTTAGTTGATGGTGACATGTTGATAGTAGGAGGTGTTGCGATACTCTGTGAATACTTCCTGTTAGTTGATGGTAACATCTTGATAGTAGGAGGTGTTGCGATATTCTGTGTATACGTCATGTTAGTTGATGGTAACATATTGATATTAGGTGGTGTTGCGATATTCTGTGTATACTTCCTGTTAGTTGATGGTAACATACAGTTGATAGTAGGAGGTGTTGCGATATTCTGTTTATACTTCCTGTTAGTTGATGGTAACATATTGATAGTAGGAGGTGTTGCGATATTCTGTGTATACGTCATGTTAGCTGATGGTAACATATTCATAGTAGGAGGTGTTGCAATATTCTGTGTATACGTCATGTTAGTTGATGGTAACATATTGATAGTAGGAGGTGTTGCGATATTCTGTGTATACGTCATGTGAGTTGATGGTAACATGTTGATAGTAGGAGGTGTTGCGATATTCTGTGTATACGTCATGTTAGTTGATGGTAACATATTGATAGTAGGAGGTGTTGCGATATTCTGTGTATACTTCCTGTTAGTTGATGGTAACATATTGATAGTTGGAGGTGTTGCGATACTCTATGTATACGTCCTGTTAGTTGATGGTAACATGTTGATAGTACGAGGTGTTGCGATACTCTATGTATACGTCCTGCTATTAGAACGGGACCTGCCGGGGATGCGGGACCCAAGGCTCCCAGTGTAACTGTTCCGACTTACGATTAATCAATGGTTAGTCAACTGGCTATCGAGGTCCATGAAACATGCAATATTTAAAAGTAATCAACAAGTCCGCTAAGGTGTCATGGCGGCTGCATTACACGTGTACGGTGATGAGACGCCTGGCAGCTCAAGTCGGTGCTGGGTGAGAAAGAAAGGAGGATGAGGGGGTGAGTGTGGAGGACGGGGGGGGCGGGGAGGGGGAGTATGGAAGACGGGGTGTTTAGCATGCATTGCAACCAGACCTGTGTCGCACGGTGAACAAATTACATTTTATAGCGAATATGAGATGATGTGGTACTGTCATCCCCTCTCTTTCACAGAAAGTGAACGTTGTTGATTTTGTTTACGAGAGTGTGTGTTGAGCTTGGGATTAGATCGTTTGTTTCTCTCATCTCTGCATTGTGGGGGTGTCATCTGTGTAAGGCCTTTTACCTTCCATGGATCATCATGACCAGTTCATCTCTATGGCGGTATATAAGTAGTATGTACATTGCTGTATTCGGAAAATACAGAGTCACGTTACTGTGGCTGGCGGGAGTATATATCTGTAACCTGAAGTCACGTAATTACATCGACATTATAAGATGCAGGTTGTTGTAACTGTATCCCCCGCCTGCTGCTACCAGAAGGTGTCCAAGTGCCCGAGGACGCCGTATGTCCCCGGGTGGTTAGAGACGGTTAACATTGTTGCCGGCATGACGCTCGGCATTACGTGGCTCAGCTCTCCGTGTAGCAGAAGGGATCGTCCCAAGTATCCGGCAAGGCATACAATGGGCTACTACTATAAACGTATCACTGCAAACAGTGGCTGTGTTGTCTCGTTACAGTGCCTGTATGTATCGCCATTACGGATCAGGCCTTGACTGATGGGTACACAGTTAGAACGTCCATGGTTCGTCCAGCCTTCTTGCTTATGGCTCTGGTTGTAGCAACTATTTCATTGAAGACTACATAAACCCTCACCTTGCATTGCCAATAGATATTTATTCAAAGGTAACATATACAACAAGTATAAAAATACACACACCTGCTACATACAAAGTTCACGTTTTGAAAGTGTCCATCATTGTAGACATTCCGCTTTGTTCGAGTATACAAACATGCCTGTCAGGTTCGCCAACTCCCACAATACTGGCACGCATGCGCATTGCAGTGGATGGGGGATGAATCAGTAAGAAAGTTGAAATCAGATAGAAACGAACAAAGAAATTCAGTTGCGTAGATTAGAATAAGTGTTGAATTGTAAATTGAAATGCATTAGGAATCTTGAAATGAGGTATGTTAATACGTGTACAAGAGCGTCGATGGGGCATCTAAAAGGCGTCAAGGGTGCCGCATGGAGAGGGAACGAATTCGGGACTCAAGCAGTTTTGGACTCCCTCGCTGTACACTAGACCTGTGAGTGAAAAATCAAAGACCGATCATCAACAAATGTTGACTTAAAATAGACAAAATAACTTTTTTCTATTAATTATTATATTACTAGAGCAGAACCTAGCGGAATTTCCATCAAATTATTCATTTCGGATTTTATGAAAGAATCACCAATATGGTATTCAGGGCAGCCTTCATTGAAGGGTCGGGGTTGTAGGGGGAGACAGTTATTTATCGTTTTCATACATGCGCATCCACAAGAAACCCCTGATCCACCCCATCTACAAGATCTGTTTCACCCCTACAGCACCAGCAGAAACCCCTGATCCACCCTATCTACAAGACCTGGTTCACCCCCTACAACACCAGCAGAAACCCCAATCTCCACCCTATCTACAAGACCTGGTTCACCCCTACAGCACCAGCAGAAACCCCTGATCCACCCTATCTACAAGGCCTGGTTCACCCCAACAGCACCAGCAGAAACCCCTGATCCACCCTATCTACAAGACCTGGTTCACCCCTACAGCACCAGCAGAAACCCCTGATCCAACCTATCTACAAGACCTGGTTCACCCCTACAGCACCAGCAGAAACCCCTGATCCACCCTATCTACAAGACCTGGTTCACCCCTACAGCACCAGCAGAAACCCCAATCTCCACCCTATCTACAAGACCTGGTTCACCCCTACAGCACCAGCAGAAACCCCAATCTCCACCCTATCTACAAGACCTGGTTCACCCCTACAGCACCAGCAGAAACCCCTGATCCACCCTATCTACAAGACCTGGTTCACCCCTACAGCACCAACAGAAACCCCTGATCCACCCTATCTACAAGACCTGGTTCACCCCTACAGCACCAACAGAAACCCCTGATCCACCCTATCTACAAGACCTGGTTCACCCCTACAGCACCAGCAGAAACCCCTGATCCGTCCTATCTACAAGACCTGGTTCACCCCTACAGCACCAGCAGAAACCCCTGATCCACCCTATCTACAAGACCTGGTTCACCCCTACAGCACCAGCAGAAACCCCTGATCCACCCTATCTACAAGACCTGGTTCACCCTACAGCACCAGCAGAAACCCCTGATCCACCCTATCTACAAGACCCGGTTCACCCCTACAGCACCAGCAGAAACCCCTGAACCACCCTATCTACAAGACCTGGTTCACCCCTACAGCACCAGCAGAAACCCCTGATCCACCCTATCTACAAGACCTGGTTCACCCCTACAGCACCAGCAGAAACCCCTGATCCACCCTATCTACAAAACCTGGTTCACCCCTACAGCACCAGCAGAAACCCCTGATCCACCCTATCTACAAAACCTGGTTCACCCCTACAGCACCAGCAGAAACCCCTGATCCACCCTATCTACAAGACCTGGTTCACCCCTACAGCACCAGCAGAAACCCCAATCTCCACCCTATCTACAAGACCTGGTTCACCCCTACAGCACCAGCAGAAACCCCAATCTCCACCCTATCTACAACCCCAAACTCTTTCTCCAATAAACAATCCCTCTCATGTGTCGCTGTCATTGGTGCCAGAACGTACTTATATTTGGCAACAATCTGACAGATCTCGCTCCCTCGTGACCTCTAACTAGACCCTTCCTTGCCAGCTCTTAAACCAAGACTTAAAACCTATCTATTTCATCGTTTCATTTCCTTTTTGTACATACATCTGCCCTCTTGTTTCTCATGTTAGTGCATACCCCTTTGTGGTGTGGAATTCAGCTCGTTATAATTGTTCATATTGTTGTTAGTATTATTATTATGCCTTACGGAGATTGAAATAACAAATTGACCTTTTCCACAGATCTGATGCCCGGCATAGTTGCCATAGTTACAGGTGTAGTAGAAGCGGCATGGTGGGAAGCCGCCTTGGCTCTCCAACTCCGGCAGACGGTGGACGGTGTTGTTGAGGGCTGCGCAGCTCACCACCCTGTTGCAAGGCCACGTCGCCTGGTCCTCCCTGGGGACAGTAGGGGTAGAGATGCCATCGGATGTAGGGTAAAGTGGGGGTAGACATACCAGTGGATGTAGGGTAAAGTAGGGGTAGACATACCAGTGGATGTAGGGTAAGGAAGGGGTAGACATACCAGTGGATGTAGGGTAAAGTAGGGGTAGACATACCAGTGGATGTAGGGTAAGGATGGGGTAGACATACCAGTGGATGTAGGGTAAAGTAGGGGTAGACATACCAGTGGATGTAGGGTAAGGAAGGGGTAGACATACCAGTGGATGTAGGGTAAAGTAGGTGTAGACATACCAGTGGATGTAGGGTAAGGAAGGGGTAGACATACCAGTGGATGTAGGGTAAAGTAGGGGTAGACATACCAGTGGATGTAGGGTAAGGAAGGGGTAGACATACCAGTGGATGTAGTGTAAAGTAGGGGTAGACATACCAGGCTGACATACTAGTGGATGTAGGGTATATTGGGGTTAGAGGTGTGGGTATATGAAGGATACCGCAGATATAAGTATGTGGTGGTGTGTGGTCCCGTGCACAGAGCTCAGGTTACAAATCAGGTTAAGTTCAGCAACGTTGGACACGGAGTGTTCCTAGGATGGGTGACGTTGGCAGCTTGACTCGTGAGAGTATCTTGGACTTCAGGCCTGCCCCACAACGAAGTACATGTGATACATGTGGTCCCACCTTAGGCAAGGGAGTTTGTTCAAAATTGCCTCTTTTCACCCAGCAGAAAATGGGTACCCGGTGGGATAGGTCATGTGACTATTTACCTTCTAGGGCTTCAGTGGTAGCTTGGGTTATCCGGGGTTATATTGTCCTGTGCTTTGATTGTTAGCGCTATGAGCATACCTGGTGTGGAGTTTGGCGCTATATTAATGTACACATTATTATTACAACGTACAGAGGATAGAGATAGGGTCATTTAATCCCAATATTTCATCTTACTAGCATGTTGTTGGCATTACACATGTTGGGACGGTTAACACTTAGCAACAAAGCAGGTGAAACATCAGATCGGTCACGTGTCTGTTGTACTTACGCTATACAGCCCTGACTCCCCTGGTCGTAGGCGGTGCCGTTCCCGCAGTCGGTCTGGTCGTGTTGATCGTTGTTACACATGCCGTACGCCCTGCACCCCCACCACGCCAGACCGTTTGGCTTCCCCGTGCAGTTGAAGTCCGTCTGGAAGCCAACTGCACTCGCCATGGCTGCAAAATACATCCAACAGTTGACAAACAACAGACTACAGTAAACAGACATCAGCCTACAGTAAACAGACATCAGCCTACGGTAAACAGACATCAGCCTACGGTAAACAGACATTTGACTACTGCAAACAGACATAAGACTACTGTAAACAGACATCAGACTACTGTAAACAGACATCAAACTCTTGTAAACAGACATCAGACTACTGTAAACAGACATCAGCCTACAGCAAAGGGACATCAGGTTACAGTAAAGGGACATCAGCCTACGGTAAACAGACATGAGACTACTGTAAACAGACATCAGACTACAGTAAACAGACATCAGCCTACAGTAAACAGACAACAGCCTACGGTAAACAGACATTAGACTACTGTAAACAGACATCAGACTACAGTCAACAGACATCAGACAACGGTAAACACATAGTTTGTGCTACTGTTGCTGGCTTCACTCAGACACTCACTCACTCATTCAGACTAGTTGACAGACATCAGACTCCCGTTAACAGACATTAGACTACATTTAACAGATGTCAGATTTCAGTTGACAGATATCAGAATACAGTTGACAGACATCAGACTACCGTTAACAGACATTAGACTACATTTTACAGATATCAGACTACAGTTGACAGATATCAGAATACAGTTGACAGACATCAGACTACCGTTAACAGACATCAGACTACAGTTGACGGACATCAGACTACAGTTAACAGACATTAGACTACATTTAACAGATATCAGACTACAGTTGACAGATATCAGAATACAGTTGACAGACATCAGACTACCGTTAACGGACATTAGACTACATTTAACAGATATCAGACTCCAGTTGACAGATTTCAGACTACAGTTGACAGATATCAGAATACAGTTGACAGACATCAGACTACCGTTAACAGATATCAGAATACCGTTGACAGATATCAGAATACAGTTGACAGATATCAGACTACAGTTGACAGATATCAGACTACAGTTAACAGATATCAGAATACAGTTGACAGATATCAGAATACAGTTCACAGATATCAGACTACAGTTGACAGATATCAGAATACAGTTGACAGACATCAGACTAGAGTTGACAGACATCAGACTACAGTTAACAGACATCAGACAACAGCACACAGACATCAGACTATAGTAAATAGTTTACAACCATCAGCATACAGACTTCTGTCAACAGACAGCAGACACAAGTGTGTAGTTAACGGTCGTTAGGAAAAGACCACCCACAGTCGACAACATGCAACGGTTATCGCGTATATCTTTCTACGTACAATATGTTTTCGCAATCTCTTAGCGTGAAATGCAAAGGTTTTAATATAACATATTATGGATATTGTCCTTGGAATGTTGTCATAATGTTGCATTTGAATTAAACCTGTTCTTGTGTTAGTTTGAACAGTCTCGTGCCGTTCTGGACAGAACCTCTGACAGCTTCCAGTGACTGCGGTGAAACCCGTTACCCCACGTTATCCAATATATAGTAAAGACTCCAACAAAACACGGTTAGATATCATGAAGATGGGGCTATGTTTTATAATGGGCTCGGGTTCGCACTTGTCTAAAGGTAGATGCAACGAAGAGTTCCTGGGATTACTTCCCCTGAATTACAAGATAAGAATTTCCTACAACAAATGCTAGAACTTGATTGCTGGAGATGCGCAACAGTGGCTGGACGTGGAACACTATACTCACAGATACGCAACAGTGGCTGGACGTGGAACACTATACTCACAGATACGCAACAGTGGCTGGACGTGGAACACTATACTCACAGATACGCAACAGTGGCTGGACGTGGAACACTATACTCACAGATACGCAACAGTGGCTGGACGTGGAACACTATACTCACAGATACGCAACAGTGGTTGGACGTGGAACACTATACTCACAAATACGCAACAGTGGCTGGACGTGGAACACTATACTCACAGATACAGACGGCGGCAATCAGCAATGAAAACATCGTGAAATATTGCACTCCTTGTGTCGACTGTTGCTGGACTGGCGCTACCGACGTCAACCCAATATTTATATGTATGAAGGTATACCTTAGCAGAATGTGTATTTGCGACGCACACCGAACTCTAGCCTCTCCATGGCCAACGTGATATGTCAAACATGGGGAATGTCGGTGGTCAGCACACTACTGATTTATATGTCCGCTATTAAGTGTTTGAAAAACAATCCATCACGTACCGTGACCTTAACTACAAAAAGTGAGGGGTAATCCCCGGGGGAGCGGGTGTCACGAGGCGCTGGCCGAGGCTGCTGTCACACATCAGTGGCATATGTTGGGAGATTGGTGAGAGATATAGTGAACGGTCTTTGATGATCCAGAATGGTTTGCCTGTCTATGTGCAGCAGGCGGCCACCAATAGTGAGTGAGTGAGTGAGCCAACAACAGTACCACAAACAATACGTGTTTGTGATGTATAGTAACTCACATGACTTTTGTATCTCCCTTTCTCATTTAAAAATACATTGATCTGATTGAAGAGAATTGACCGTATATTAAAAATCAATGTTTTGCTGTTTTATCTATCAACCAGTTGGCCACTAAGACCGCGTGTAATATTACAATGATATGATTCGTGCTATTCTTACAATCTACCATTGTATTTCAAACATGTCATGATGTATAGTAATAATATTATTTCTCCGCAAATCTGGACAAGGATGTTAAGGTGTCTGTGTGTTGCTCCAGTGTTGACACGTCACGCCGTGACATGGGCCGCTCCCATTGGTTACATGATGTAATGCTACAATTCTAAAACAATAACTCTTAATATTGCTTCAAGGATAGCTGCTACTTTCTTGTGTTGTTTAAAGACCCACCTGCATAGCTGCACTCTGTACACAATCGAGTATGTACCAGACAGACTAGTGTCTGCCATCGTGAGTATTGATGCATCAGAAGAACATGAACCACCGGACCATGGCAGTCACTTTATACAAGGCAGTTTGCTGGATATGAATTCAGAGCCGGGTTTCAAATATGATGTCATTGTGTATGTATACAGATTCGGCCTCGACAGTCAAACCGGAAAACGATCGTAGGTTTCAGGAATTCTCAGAGGATCCCCCACGACACAGCGAGATCCCGTGCTATGGTCCAACGGTCCACCCGTCGCCAGCTGTTTATTGGCGTATCAACAAGAAGACGACGGTGCACTGACAATTTAATACAAGCTCACTTGTCCCCTGAGTATTTGGGTAGCTTGTTTTTGATTCACGGAGAGCACCCTTTTGTTAACTCTAAATCAAGGAGTGTCTTAAACTGAAGTGGGGTTTATTTCATGTGTCTCAAACAACCGCCTGTCACATATCTGTGATTCCTGGGCTGTACATCGTAGCCCGTATAAATTACCACGGCTTCAGGGAGTGAGTTTCACCATTACCTGCACAGCAGTCGCGGGCTACCTTTGCAACGTGCATGTGTTTCAAGCAGTCATAGAGAAATCTGCCAGTGAAGTTTCAGGTTAACCCCATACAGGACCGCTTCCCATAAAGCCCAGGTAGAGTCTATAATCGTAGCACGTGCATATCTCAAATCTGTGTATATTGCACACGAATGGTACAAATAACCATTTAATGAACCATAATTATGATATGAACATACATGGGGACAGGGATCAGGTGGTCCCTAGTGCTCTATGTGTACCGTAATGGATCAGTTGGTCCCTAGTGGTAGATGTGTGTAATAATGGATCAGTTGGTCCCTAGTGGTCTATGTCTGTCGCAGTGGATCAAGTGGTCCCTAGTGATATATGTGTGTCGTAATGGATCAGGTGGTCCCTAGTGATCTATGTGTATCGTAATGGATCAGGTGGTCCCTAGTGGTCTATGTGTGTCGTAATGGATCAGGTGGTCCCTAGTGATGTATGTGTGTCGTAATGGGTCAGGAGGTCTCTAGTGGTCTATGTGTGTCGTAATGGATTAGGTGGTCCCTAGTGATAAATGTGTGTCGTAATGGATCAGGTGGTCCATAGTGGTCTATGTGTGTCGTAATGGATCAGGTGGTTCCTAGTGGTATATGTGTGTCGAAATGGATCAGGTGGTCCCTAGTGGTCTGTGTGTGTCGTAATGGATCAGGTGGTCCCTAGTGCGCTATATGTACCGTAATGGATCAGTTGGTCCCTAGTGGTCTATGTGTGTAATAATGGATCAGGTGGTCCCTAGTGGTCTATGTCTGTCGCAGTGGATCAAGTGGTCCTTAGTGGTCTATGTGTGTCGTAATGGATCAGGTGGTCTCTAGTGGTCTATGTGTGTCGTAATGGATCAGGTGGTCCATAGTGGTCTATGTGTGTCGTAATTGATCAAGTGTTAACTAGTGATATACGTGTGTCGTAATGGATGAGGTGGTCCCTAGTGGTCTATGTGTGTCGTAATGGATCAGGTGGTCACTAGTGATATATGTGTGTCGTAAAGGATAAGGTGGTCTCTAGTGATCTATGTGTGTCGTAATGGATCAGGTGGTAACTAGTGATAAATGTGTGTCGTAATGGATCAGGTGGTAACTAGTGATAAATGTGTGTCGTAATGGATCAGGTGGTTCCTAGTGGTCTATGTGTGTCGTAATGGATCAGGTGGTCCCTAGTGGTCTGTGTGTGTCGTAATGGATCAGGTGGTCCCTAGTGCGCTATATGTACCGTAATGGATCAGTTGGTCCCTAGTGGTCTATGTGTGTAATAATGGATCAGGTGGTCCCTAGTGGTCTATGTCTGTCGCAGTGGATCAAGTGGTCCTTAGTGGTCTATGTGTGTCGTAATGGATCAGGTGGTCTCTAGTGGTCTATGTGTGTCGTAATGGATCAGGTGGTCCCTAGTGATCTATGTGTGTCGTAATTGATCAAGTGGTAACTAGTGATATACGTGTATCGTAATGGATGAGGTGGTCCCTAGTGGTCTATGTGTGTCGTAATGGATCAGGTGGTCCCTAGTGGTCTATGTGTGTCGTAATGGATCAGGTGGTCACTAGTGATATATGTGTGTCGTAAAGGATCAGGTGGTCTCTAGTGATCTATGTGTGTCGTAATGGATCAGGTGGTAACTAGTGATAAATGTGTGTCGTAATGGATCAGGTGGTCCCTAGTGGTCTATGTGTGTCGTAATGGATCAGGTGGTCTCTAGTGGTCTATGTGCGTCGTAATGGATCAGGTGGTCCCTAGTGGTCTATGTGTGTCATAATGGATCAGGTGGTCCCTAGTGGTCTATGTGTGTCGTAATGGATCAGGTGGTCCCTAGTGGTCTATGTGTGTCGTAATGGATCAGGTGGTCTCTAGTGATAAATGTGTGTCGTAATGGATCAGGTGGTCCCTAGTGGTCTATGACTGTCGCAGTGGATCAAGTGGTCCTTAGTGGTCTATGTGTGTCGTAATGGATCAGGTGGTCCCTAGTGGTCTATGTGTGTCGTAATGGATCAGGTGGTCCCTAGTGATATATGTGTGTCGTAATGGATCAGGTGGTCCCTAGTGGTCTATGTCTGTCGTAATGGATGAGGTGGTCCCTAGTGGTCTATGTGTGTCGTAATGGATCAGGTGGTCCCTAGTGGTCTATGTATGTCGGAATGGATCAGGTGGTCTCTAGTGATGAATGTGTGTCGTAATGGATCAGGTGGTCCCTAGTGATATATGTGTGTCGTAATGGATCAGGTGGTCACTAGTGATATATGTGTGTCGTAATGGATCAGGTGGTCTCTAGTGGTCTATGTGCGTCGTAATGGATCAGGTGGTCCCTAGTGGTCTATGTGTGTCGTAATTGATCACGTGGTCACTAGTGATAAATGTGTGTCGTAATGGATCAGGTGGTCCCTAGTGGTCTATGTGTGTCGTAATGGATCAGGTGGTCCCTAGTGGTCTATGTGTGTCGTAATGGATCAGGTGGTCACTAGTGATATATGTGTGTCGTAATGGATCAGGTGGTCTCTAGTGGTCTATGTGTGTCGTAATGGATCAGGTGGTCCCTAGTGGTCTATGTGTGTCGTAATGGATCAGGTGGTCCCTAGTGGTCTATGTGTGTCGTAATGGATCAGGTGGTCACTAGTGATATATGTGTGTCGTAATGGATCAGGTGGTCTCTAGTGATAAATGTGTGTCGTAATGGATCAGGTGGTCCCTAGTGATAAGTGTGTGTCGTAATGGATCAGGTGGTCCCTACTGGTCTATGTCTGTCGTAATAGATCAGGAGGTCCCTAGTGGTCTATGTGTTTCGTAATGGTTCAGGTGGTCCCTAGTGGTCTATGTGTGTCGTAATGGATCAGGTGGTCTCTAGTGGTCTATGTGTGTCGTAATGGATCAGGTGGTCCCTAGTGATCTATGTGTGTCGTAATGGATCAGGAGGTCCCTAGTGGTCTATGTGTGTCGTAATGGATCAGGTAGTCCCTAGTGGTCTATGTGTTTCATAATGGATCAGGTGGTCCCTAGTGGTCTATGTGTGTCGTAATGGATCAGGTGGTCCCTAGTGGTCTATGTGTGTCGTAATGGATCAGGTGGTCTCTAGTGATAAATGTGTGTCGTAATGGATCAGGTGGTCCCTAGTGATATATGTGTGTCGTAATGGATCAGGTGGTCACTAGTGATATATGTGTGTCGTAATAGATCAGGTGGTCCCTAGTGATCTATGTGTGTCGTAATGGATCAGGTGGTCCCTAGTGATCTATGTGTGTTGTAATGGATCAGGAGGTCCCTAGTGGTCTATGTGTGTCGTAATGGATCAGGTGGTCCCTAGTGGTCTATGTGTTTCGTAATGGATCAGGTGGTCCCTAGTGGTCTATGTGTGTCGTAATGGATCAGGTGGTCCCTAGTGGTCTATGTGTGTCGTAATGGATCAGGTGGTCTCTAGTGATAAATGTGTGTCGTAATGGATCAGGTGGTCCCTAGTGATCTATGTGTGTCGTAATGGATCAGGTGGTCCCTAGTGGTCTATGTGTGTCGTAATGGATCAGGTGGTCCCTAGTGATATATGTGTGTCGTAATGGATCAGGTGGTCCATAGTGGTCTATGTGTGTCGCAGTGGATCAAGTGGTCACTATTGATATATGTGTGACGTAATGGATCAGGTGGTCCCTAGTGGTCTATGTGTGTCGTAATGGATCAAATGGTCCCCAGTGGTCTATGTGTGTCGTAATGGATCAGGTGGTCCCTAGTGGTCTATGTGTGACGTAATGGATCAGGTGGTCACTAGTGGTCTATGTGTGTCGTAATGGATCAGGTGGTCCCTAGTGGTCTATGTGTGTCGTAATGGATCAGGTGGTCTCTAGTGATCTATGTGTGTCGTAATGGATCAGGTGGTCCCTAGTGGTCTATGTGTGTCGTAATGGATCAGGTGATCCATAGTAGTCTATGTGTGTCGTAATGGATCAAGTGGTCCCTAGTGATAAATGTGTGTCGTAATCCATTAGGTGGTCCATAGTGATCTATGTGTGTCGTAATGGATCAGGTGGTCTCTAGTGATCTATGTCTGTCCTAATGGATCAGGTGGTCCATAGTGGTCTGTGTGTGTCGTAATGGATCAGGTGGTCACTAGTGGTCTATGTCTGTCGTAATGGATCAAGTGGTCCCTAGTGGTCTATGTGTGTCGTAATGGATCAAGTGGTCCCTAGTGGTCTATGTGTGACGTAATGGATCAGGTGGTCTCTAGTGATCTGTGTGACGTAATGGATCAGGAGGTCTCCAGTGATCTATGTGTGCCGTAATGGTTCAGGTGGTCCCGAGTGGTTTATGTGTGTCGTAATGGATCCGGAGGTCCCTAGTGGTCTATGTCTATCGTAATGGATCAGGTGGTCTCTAGTGATCTGTGTGACGTAATGGATCAGGAGGTCTCTACTGGTCTATGTGTGTCGTAATGGATCAGGTGGTCTCTAGTGATCTGTGTGACGTAGTGGATCAGGAGGTCTCTAGTCGTCTATGAGTGTCGTAATGAATCAGGAGGTCTCTAGTGATCTGTGTGACGTAATGGATCAGGAGGTCTCTAGTGGTCTATGTGTGTCGTAATGGATCAGGTGGTCTCTAGTGGTCTATGTGTGTCGTAATGGTTCAGGTGGTCTCTAGTAGTCTGTGTGTGCCGTAATGGTTCAGGTGGTCCCGAGTGGTTTATGTGTTTCGTAATGGATCAGGTGGTCTCTAGTGGTCTATGTGTGTCGTAATGGATCAGGTGGTCCCTAGTGGTCTATGTGTGTCGTAATGGATCAGGTGGTCCCTAGTGGTCTATGTGTGTCGTAATGGATCAGGTGGTCTCTAGTGGTCTATGTGTGTCGTAATGGATCAGGTGGTCCCTAGTGGTCTATGTGTGTCGTAATGGATAAGGAGGTCCCTAGTGGTCTATGTGTGTCGTAATGGATCAGGTGGTCTCTAGTGATAAATGTGTGTCGTAATGGATCAGGTGGTCCCTAGTGATATATGTGTGTCGTAATGGATCAGGTGGTCACTAGTGATATATGTCTGTCGTAATGGATCAGGTGGTCTCTAGTGGTCTATGTGTGTCGTAATGGATCAGGTGGTCCCTAGTGGTCTATGTGTGTCGTAATGGATCAGGTGGTCCCTAGTGGTCTATGTGTGTCGTAATGGATCAAGTGGTCACTAGTGATATATGTGTGTCGTAATGGATCAGGTGGTCTCTAGTGATAAATGTGTGTCGTAATGGATCAGGTGGTCCCTAGTGGTCTATGTGTGTCGTAATGGATCAGGTGGTCTCTAGTGGTCTATGTGTGTCGTAATGGATCAGGTGGTCCCTAGTGGTCTATGTGTGTCGTAATGGATCAGGAGGTTCCTAGTGGTCTATGTGTGTCGTAATGGATCAGGTGGTCCCTAGTGGTCTATGTGTGTCGTAATGGATCAGGTGGTCTCTAGTGATAAATGTGTGTCGTAATGGATCAGGTGGTCCCTAGTGATATATGTGTGTCGTAATGGATCAGGTGGTCCCTAGTGGTCTATGTCTGTCGTAATGGATCAGGAGGTCCCTAGTGGTCTATGTGTGTCGTAATGGATCAGGTGGTCCCTAGTGGTCTATGTGTGTCGTAATGGATCAGGTGGTCTCTGCTGATAAATGTGTGTCGTAATGGATCAGGAGGTTCCTAGTGGTCTATGTGTGTCGTAATGGATCAGGTGGTCCCTAGTGGTCTATGTGTGTCGTAATGGATCAAATGGTCCCCAGTGGTCTATGTGTGTCGTAATGGATCAGGTGGTCCCTAGTGGTCTATGTGTGTCGTAATGGATCAGGTGGTCACTAGTGGTCTATGTGTGTCGTAATGGATCAGGTGGTCCCTAGTGGTCTATGTGTGTCGTAATGGATCAGGTGGTCCCTAGTGGTCTATGTGTGTCGTAATGGATCAGGTGGTCCATAGTGGTCTATGTGTGTCGCAGTGGATCAAGTGGTCACTATTGATATATGTGTGACGTAATGGATCAGGTGGTCCCTAGTGGTCTATGTTTGTCGTAATGGATCAAATGGTCCCCAGTGGTCTATGTGTGTCGTAATGGATCAGGTGGTCCCTAGTGGTCTATGTGTGTCGTAATGGATCAGGTGGTCCCTAGTGGTCTATGTGTGTCGTAATGGATCAGGTGATCCATAGTAGTCTATGTGTGTCGTAATGGATCAAGTGGTCCCTAGTGGTATATGTGTGTCGTAATGGATCAGGTGGTCCATAGTGATCTATGTGTGTCGTAATGGATCAGGTGGTCTCTAGTGATCTATGTCTGTCCTAATGGATCAGGTGGTCCATAGTGGTCTGTGTGTGTCGTAATGGATCAGGTGGTCACTAGTGGTCTATGTCTGTCGTAATGGATCAAGTGGTCCCTAGTGGTCTATGTGTGTCGTAATGGATCAAGTGGTCCCTAGTGGTCTATGTGTGACGTAATGGATCAGGTGGTCTCTAGTGATCTGTGTGACGTAATGGATCAGGAGGTCTCTAGTGATCTATGTGTGTCGTAATGGTTCAGGTGGTCCCGAGTGGTTTATGTGTGTCGTAATGGATCAGGTGGTCCCTAGTGGTCTATGTGTGTCGTACTGGATCAGGTGGTCCCTAGTGGTCTATGTGTATCGTAATGGATCAGGTGGTCTCTAGTGATCTGTGTGACGTAATGGATCAGGAGGTCTCTACTGGTCTATGTGTGTCGTAATGGATCAGGTGGTCTCTAGTGATCTGTGTGACGTAAAGGATCAGGAGGTCTCTAGTCGTCTATGTGTGTCGTAATGAATCAGGAGGTCTCTAGTGATCTGTGTGACGTAATGGATCAGGTGGTCTCTAGTGGTCTATGTGTGTCGTAATGGTTCAGGTGGTCTCTAGTAGTCTGTGTGTGCCGTAATGGTTCAGGTGGTCCCGAGTGGTTTATGTGTTTCGTAATGGATCAGGAGGTCTCTAGTGGTCTGTGTGTGACGTAATGGTTCAGATGGTCTCTAGTGATCTGTGTGACGTAATGGATCAGGTGGTCTCTAGTGGTCTATGTGTGTCGTAATGGATCAGGAGGTCCCTAGTGGTCTATGTGTGTCGTAATGGATCAGGTGGTCCCTAGTGGTCTATGTGTGTCGTAATGGATCAGGTGGTCCCTAGTGGTCTATGTGTGTCGTAATGGATCAGGTGGTCCCTAGTGGTCTATGTGTGTCGTAATGGATCAGGTGGTCCCTAGTGGTCTATGTGTGTCGTAATGGATCAGGTGGTCTCTAGTGATAAATGTGTGTCGTAATGGATCAGGTGGTCCCTAGTGGTCTATGTGTGTCGTAATGGATCAGGTGGTCCCTAGTGGTCTATGTCTGTCGTAATGGATCAGGTGGTCTCTAGTGGTCTATGTGTGTCGTAATGGATCAGGTGGTCCCTAGTGGTCTATGTGTGTCGTAATGGATCAGGTGGTCCCTAGTGGTCTATGTGTGTCGTAATGGATCAGGTGGTCTCTAGTGGTCTGTGTGTGTGTAATGGATCAGGTGGTCCCTAGTGGTCTATGTGTGTCGTAATGGATCAGGTGGTCCCTAGTGGTTTATGTGTGTCGTAATGGATCAGGTGGTCCCTAGTGGTCTATGTGTGTCGTAATGGATCAGGTGGTCCCTAGTGGTCTATGTGTGTCGTAATGGATCAGGTGGTCCCTAGTGGTCTGTGTGACGTAATGGATCAGGTGGTCTCTAGTGGTCTGTGTCGTGTGTCGTAATGGATCAGGTGGTCCCTAGTGGTCTATGTGTGTCGTAATGGATCAGGTGGTCTCTAGTGGTCTATGTGTGTCGTAATGGATCAGGTGGTCCCTAGTGGTCTATGTGTGTCGTAATGGATCAGGTGGTCCCTAGTGGTCTATGTGTGTCGTAATGGATCAGGTGGTCCCTAGTGGTCTATGTGTGTCGTAATGGATCAGGTGGTCTCTAGTGGTCTATGTGTGCCATAATGGATCAGGTGGTCCCTAGTGGTCTATGTGTCGTGTCGTAATGGATCAGGAGGTCTCTAGTGGTCTGTGTGTGTCGTAATGGATCAGGTGGTCTCTAGTGGTCTATGTGTGTCGTAATGGATCAGGTGGTCTCTAGTGGTCTATGTGTGTCGTAATGGATCAGGTGGTCCCTAGTGGTCTATGTGTGTCGTAATGGATCAGGTGGTCCCTAGTGGTCTATGTGTGTCGTAATGGATCAGGAGGTCCCTAGTGGTCTATGTGTGTCGTAATGGATCAGGTGGTCCCTAGTGGTCTATGTGTGTCGTAATGGATCAGGTGGTCCCTAGTGGTCTATGTGTGTCGTAATGGATCAGGTGGTCCCTAGTGGTCTATGTGTGTCGTAATGGATCAGGTGGTCCCTAGTGGTCTATGTGTGTCGTAATGGATCAGGTGGTCCCTAGTGGTCTATGTGTGTCGTAATGGATCAGGTGGTCCCTAGTGGTCTATGTGTGTCGTAATGGATCAGGTGGTCTCTAGTGGTCTATGTGTGTCGTAATGGATCAGGTGGTCCCTAGTGGTCTATGTGTGTCGTAATGGATCAGGTGGTCCCTAGTGGTCTATGTGTGTCAAATGGATCAGGTGGTCCCTAGTGGTCTATGTGTGTGTAATGGATCAGGTGGATCAGGTGGTCTATGTGTGTCTAGTGATCTATGTCACTAGTGTGTCGTAATGGATCAGGTGGTCTCTAGTGGTCTATGTGTGTCGTAATGGATCAGGTGGTCCCTAGTGGTCTATGTCTGTCGTAATGGATCAGGTGGTCCCTAGTGGTCTATGTGTGTCGTAATGGATCAGGTGGTCCCTAGTGGTCTATGTGTGTCGTAATGGATCAGGTGGTCTCTAGTGATAAATGTGTGTCGTAATGGATCAGGTGGTCCCTAGTGATATATGTGTGTCGTAATGGATCAGGTGGTCACTAGTGATATATGTCTGTCGTAATGGATCAGGTGGTCTCTAGTGGTCTATGTGTGTCGTAATGGATCAGGTGGTCCCTAGTGGTCTATGTGTGTCGTAATTGATCAAGTGGTAACTAGTTATATATGTGTGTCGTAATGGATCAGGTGGTCCCTAGTGGTCTATGTGTGTCGTAATGGATCAGGTGGTCACTAGTGATATATGTGTGTCGTAATGGATCAGGTGGTCTCTAGTGATATATGTGTGTCGTAATGGATCAGGTGGTCCCTGGTGATCTATGTCTGTCGTAATGGATCAGGTTGGTCCCTAGTGGTCTATGTGTGTCATAAATGGATCAGGTGGTCCCTAGTGGTCTATGTGTGTCGTAATGGATCAGGTGGTCCCTAGTGGTCTATGTGTGTCGTAATGGATCAGGTGGTCCCTAGTGGTCTATGTGTGTCGTAATGGATCAGGAGGTCCCTAGTGGTCTATGTGTGTCGTAATGGATCAGGTGGTCCCTAGTGGTCTATGTGTGTCGTAATGGATCAGGTGGTCTCTAGTGATAAATGTGTGTCGTAATGGATCAGGTGGTCCCTAGTGATATATGTGTGTCGTAATGGATCAGGTGGTCCCTAGTGGTCTATGTCTGTCGTAATGGATCAGGAGGTCCCTAGTGGTCTATGTGTGTCGTAATGGATCAGGTGGTCCCTAGTGGTCTATGTGTGTCGTAATGGATCAGGTGGTCACTAGTGGTCTATGTCTGTCGTAATGGATCAAGTGGTCCCTAGTGGTCTATGTGTGTCGTAATGGATCAAGTGGTCCCTAGTGGTCTATGTGTGACGTAATGGATCAGGTGGTCTCTAGTGATCTGTGTGACGTAATGGATCAGGAGGTCTCCAGTGATCTATGTGTGCCGTAATGGTTCAGGTGGTCCCGAGTGGTTTATGTGTGTCGTAATGGATCCGGAGGTCCCTAGTGGTCTATGTGTGTCGTACTGGATCAGGTGGTCCCTAGTGGTCTATGTCTATCGTAATGGATCAGGTGGTCTCTAGTGATCTGTGTGACGTAATGGATCAGGAGGTCTCTACTGGTCTATGTGTGTCGTAATGGATCAGGTGGTCTCTAGTGATCTGTGTGTGACGTAGTGGATCAGGAGGTCTCTAGTCGTCTATGTGTGTCGTAATGAATCAGGAGGTCTCTAGTGATCTGTGTGACGTAATGGATCAGGAGGTCTCTAGTGGTCTATGTGTGTCGTAATGGATCAGGTGGTCTCTAGTGATAAATGTGTGTCGTAATGGTTCAGGTGGTCTCTAGTAGTCTGTGTGTGCCGTAATGGTTCAGGTGGTCCCGAGTGGTTTATGTGTTTCGTAATGGATCAGGAGGTCTCTAGTGGTCTGTGTGTGACGTAATGGTTCAGATGGTCTCTAGTGATCTGTGTGACGTAATGGATCAGGTGGTCTCTAGTGATCTGAGTGTCGTAATCGATCAGGAGGTCTCTAGTGGTCTATGTGTGTCGTAATGGTTCAGGTGGTCCCGAGTGGTTTATGTATGTCGTAATGGATCAGGAGCTCCCTAGTGGTCTATGTGTGTCGTAATGGATCAGGTGCTCCCTAGTGGTCTATGTGTGTCGTAATGGATCAGATGGTCTCTAGTGATCTGTGTCGTAATGGATCAGGAGGTCTCTAGTGGTCTATGTGTGTCGTAATGGTTCAGGTGGTCCCGAGTGGTTTATGTATCTCGTAATGGATCAGTTGGTCCCTAGTGTTCTATGTGTGTCGTAATGGATCAGGTGGTCACTAGTGATATATGTGTGACGGAATGGATCAGGTGGTCTCTAGTGGTCTGTGTGTGTCGTAATGGATCAGGAGGTCTCTAGTGGTCTGTGTGTGACGTAAAAGGATCAGGTTGTCCCTAGTGGTCTATGTGTGTCGTAATGGATCAGATGTTCTCTAGTGATAAATGTGTGTCGTAATGGATCAGGTGTTCCCTAGTGATATATGTGTGTCGTAATGGATCAGGTGGTCCCTAGTGATGTATGTGTGTCGTAATGGATCAGGTGGTCACTAGTGGTCTATGTGTGTCGTAATGGATCAGGTGGTCCCTAGTGATAAATGTGTGTCGTAATCGATCAGGTGGTCTCTAGTGGTCTATGTGTGTCGTAATGGATCAGGTGGTCCCTAGTGCGCTATATGTACCGTAATGGATCAGGTGGTCCCTAGTGGTCAATGTGTGTAATAACGGATCAGGTGGTCCCTAGTGGTCTATGTCTGTCGCAGTGGATCAAGTGGTCCTTAGTGGTCTATGTGTGTCGTAATGGATCAGGTGGTCCCTAGTGGTCTATGTGTGTCGTAATGGATCAGGTGGTCCCTAGTGATAAATGTGTGTCGTAATGGATCAGGTGGTCACTAGTGATATGTGTGTCGTAATGGATCAGGTGGTCTCTAGTGGTCTATGTGTGTCGTAATGGATCAGGTGGTCCCTAGTGGTCTATGTGTGTCGTAATTGATCAAGTGGTAACTAGTTATATATGTGTGTCGTAATGGATCAGGTGGTCCCTAGTGGTCTATGTGTGTCGTAATGGATCTAGTGTGGTCCCTAGTGATCTATGTGTGTCGTAATGGATCAAGTGGTCACTAGTGGATCATGGTGGTCCCTAGTGATCAGGTGGTGTGATAAATGTCGTAATGGATCAGGTGGTCCCTAGTGATCTATGTCTGTCGTGTGGATCAGTTGGTCCCTAGTGGTCTATGTGTGTCGTAATGGATCAGGTGGTCCCTAGTGGTCTATGTGTGTCGTAATGGATCAGGTGGTCTCTAGTGATAAATGTGTGTCGTAATGGATCAGGTGGTCCCTAGTGATCTATGTGTGTCGTAATGGATCAGGTGGTCACTAGTGATATATGTGTGTCGTAATGGATCAGGTGGTCTCTAGTGGTCTATGTGTGTCGTAATGGATCAGGTGGTCCCTAGTGGTCTATGTGTGTCGTAATTGATCAAGTGGTAACTAGTTATATATGTGTGTCGTAATGGATCAGGTGGTCCCTAGTGGTCTATGTGTGTCGTAATGGATCAGGTGGTCACTAGTGATATATGTGTGTCGTAATGGATCAGGTGGTCTCTAGTGATAAATGTGTGTCGTAATGGATCAGGTGGTCCCTAGTGATCTATGTGTGTCGTAATGGATCAGGTGGTCCCTAGTGGTCTATGTGTGTCGTAATGGATCAGGTGGTCCCTAGTGGTCTATGTGTGTCGTAATGGATCAGGTGGTCCCTAGTGGTCTATGTGTGTCGTAATGGATCAGGTGGTCCCTAGTGGTCTATGTGTGTCGTAATGGATCAGGAGGTCCCTAGTGGTCTATGTGTGTCGTAATGGATCAGGTGGTCCCTAGTGGTCTATGTGTGTCGTAATGGATCAGGTGGTCTCTAGTGATAAATGTGTGTCGTAATGGATCAGGTGGTCCCTAGTGGTCTATGTGTGTCGTAATGGATCAGGTGGTCCCTAGTGGTCTATGTCTGTCGTAATGGATCAGGAGGTCCCTAGTGGTCTATGTGTATCGTAATGGATCAGGTGGTCCCTAGTGGTCTATGTGTGTCGTAATGGATCAGGTGGTCACTAGTGGTCTATGTCTGTCGTAATGGATCAAGTGGTCCCTAGTGGTCTATGTGTGTCGTAATGGATCAAGTGGTCCCTAGTGGTCTATGTGTGACGTAATGGATCAGGTGGTCTCTAGTGATCTGTGTGACGTAATGGATCAGGAGGTCTCCAGTGATCTATGTGTGCCGTAATGGTTCAGGTGGTCCCGAGTGGTTTATGTGTGTCGTAATGGATCCGGAGGTCCCTAGTCGTCTATGTGTGTCGTACTGGATCAGGTGGTCCCTAGTGGTCTATGTCTATCGTAATGGATCAGGTGGTCTCTAGTGATCTGTGTGACGTAATGGATCAGGAGGTCTCTACTGGTCTATGTGTGTCGTAATGGATCAGGTGGTCTCTAGTGATCTGTGTGACGTAGTGGATCAGGAGGTCTCTAGTCGTCTATGTGTGTCGTAATGAATCAGGAGGTCTCTAGTGATCTGTGTGACGTAATGGATCAGGAGGTCTCTAGTGGTCTATGTGTGTCGTAATGGATCAGGTGGTCTCTAGTGATAAATGTGTGTCGTAATGGTTCAGGTGGTCTCTAGTAGTCTGTGTGTGCCGTAATGGTTCAGGTGGTCCCGAGTGGTTTATGTGTTTCGTAATGGATCAGGAGGTCTCTAGTGGTCTGTGTGTGACGTAATGGTTCAGATGGTCTCTAGTGATCTGTGTGACGTAATGGATCAGGTGGTCTCTAGTGATCTGAGTGTCGTAATCGATCAGGAGGTCTCTAGTGGTCTATGTGTGTCGTAATGGTTCAGGTGGTCCCGAGTGGTTTATGTATGTCGTAATGGATCAGGAGCTCCCTAGTGGTCTATGTGTGTCGTAATGGATCAGGTGCTCCCTAGTGGTCTATGTGTGTCGTAATGGATCAGATGGTCTCTATTGATCTGTGTGTCGTAATGGATCAGGAGGTCTCTAGTGGTCTATGTGTGTCGTAATGGTTCAGGTGGTCCCGAGTGGTTTATGTATCTCGTAATGGATCAGTTGGTCCCTAGTGTTCTATGTGTGTTGTAATGGATCAGGTGGTCACTAGTGATATATGTGTGACGGAATGGATCAGGTGGTCTCTAGTGGTCTGTGTGTGTCGTAATGGATCAGGAGGTCTCTAGTGTTCTGTGTGTGACGTAATGGATCAGGTTGTCCCTAGTGGTCTATGTGTGTCGTAATGGATCAGATGTTCTCTAGTGATAAATGTGTGTCGTAATGGATCAGGTGTTCCCTAGTGATATATGTGTGTCGTAATGGATCAGGTGGTCCCTAGTGATGTATGTGTGTCGTAATGGGTCAGGAGGTCTCTAGTGGTCTATGTGTGTCGTAATGGATCAGGTGGTCCCTAGTGATAAATGTGTGTCGTAATCGATCAGGTGGTCTCTAGTGGTCTATGTGTGTCGTAATGGATCAGGTGGTCCCTAGTGCGCTATATGTACCATAATGGATCAGGTGGTCCCTAGTGGTCAATGTGTGTAATAACGGATCAGGTGGTCCCTAGTGGTCTATGTCTGTCGCAGTGGATCAAGTGGTCCTTTGTGGTCTATGTGTGTCGTAATGGATCAGGTGGTCCCTAGTGGTCTATGTGTGTCGTAATGGATCAGGTGGTCCCTAGTGATAAATGTGTGTCGTAATGGATCAGGTGGTCCCTAGTGGTCTATGTCTGTCGTAATGGATCAGGTGGTCCCTAGAGGTCTATGTGTGTCGTAATGGATCAGGTGGTCCCTAGTGGTCTATGTATGTCGTAATGGATCAGGTGGTCTCTAGTGATAAATGTGTGTCGTAATGGATCAGGTGGTCCCTAGTGATATATGTGAGTCGTAATGGTTCAGGTGGTCACTAGTGATATATGTGTGTCGTAATGGATCAGGTGGTCTCTAGTGGTCTATGTGTGTTGTAATGGATCAGGTGGTCCCTAGTGGTCTATGTGTGTCGTAATTGATCAAGTGGTAACTAGTGATATATGTGTGTCGTAATGGATCAGGTGGTCCCTAGTGGTCTATGTGTGTCGTAATGGATCATGTGGTCCCTAGTGGTGTATGTGTGTCGTAATGGATCAGGTGGTCACTAGTGATATATGTGTGTCGTAATGGATCAGGTGGTCTCTAGTGATCTATGTGTGTCGTAATGGATCAGGTGCTCATTAGTGATCAATGTGTGTCGTAATGGATCAGGTGGTCCCTACTGGTCTATATCTGTCGTAATAGATCAGGAGGTCCCTAGTGGTCTATGTGTTTCGTAATGGATGAGGTGGTCCCTAGTGGTCTTTGTGTGTCGTAATGGATCAGGTGGTCCCTAGTGGTCTATGTGTGTCGTAATGGATCAGGTGGTCCCTAGTGGTCTATGTGTGTCGTAATGGATCAGGAGGTCCATAGTGGTCTATGTGTGTCGTAATGGATCAGGTGGTCCCTAGTGGTCTATGTGTTTCGTAATGGATCAGGCGGTCCATAGTGGTCTATGTGTGTCGTAATGGATCAGGTGGTCCCTAGTGGTCTATGTGTGTCGTAATGGATCAGGTGGTCTCAAGTGATAAATGTTTGTTGTAATGGATCAGGTGGTCCCTAGTGGTCTATGTGTGTCGGAATGGATCAGGTGGTCACTAGTGATATATGTGTGTCGTAATGGATCAGGTGGTCTCTAGTGGTCTATGTGTGTCGTAATGGATCAGGTGGTCCCTAGTGGTCTATGTGTGTCGTAATTGATCAAGTGGTAACTAGTGATATATGTGTGTCGTAATGGATCAGGTGGTCCCTAGTGGTCTATGTGTGTCGTAATGGATCAGGTGGTCCCTAGTGGTCTATGTGTGTCGTAATGGATCAAGTGGTCACTAGTGATATATGTGTGTCGTAAAGGATCAGGTGGTCTCTAGTGATCTATGTGTGTCGTAATGGATCAGGTGGTCCCTAGTGATAAATGTGTGTCGTAATGGATCAGGTGGTCCCCAGTGGTCTATGTCTGTCGTATTGGATCAGTTGGTCCCTAGTGGTCTATGTGTGTCGTAATGGATCAGGTGGTCCGTTGTGGTCTATGTGTGTCGTAATGGATCAGGTGGTCTCTAGTGGTCCATGTGTGTCGTAATGGATCAGGTGGTCCCTAGTGGTCTATGTGTGTCGTAATGGATCAGGAGGTCCCTAGTGGTCTATGTGTGTCGTAATGGATCAGGTGGTCCCTAGTGGTCTATGTGTGTCGTAATGGATCAGGTGGTCTCTAGTCATAAATGTGTGTCGTAATGGATCAGGTGGTCCCTAGTGATATATGTGTGTCGTAATGGATCAGGTGGTCCCTAGTGGTCTATGTCTGTCGTAATGGATCAGGAGGTCCCTAGTGGTCTATGTGTGTCGTAATGGATCAGGTGGTCCCTAGTGGTCTATGTGTGTCGTAATGGATCAGGTGGTCTCTAGTGATCTGTGTGACGTAATGGATCAGGAGGTCTCTACTGGTCTATGTGTGTCGTAATGGATCAGGTGGTCTCTAGTGATCTGTGTGACGTAGTGGATCAGGAGGTCTCTAGTCGTCTATGTGTGTCGTAATGAATCAGGAGGTCTCTAGTGATCTGTGTGACGTAATGGATCAGGAGGTCTCTAGTGGTCTATGTGTGTCGTAATGGATCAGGTGGTCTCTAGTGATAAATGTGTGTCGTAATGGTTCAGGTGGTCTCTAGTAGTCTGTGTGTGCCGTAATGGTTCAGGTGGTCCCGAGTGGTTTATGTGTTTCATGTAATGGATCAGGAGGTCTCTAGTGGTCTGTGTGTGACGTAATGGTTCAGATGGTCTCTAGTGATCTGTGTGACGTAATGGATCAGGTGGTCTCTAGTGATCTGAGTGTCGTAATCGATCAGGAGGTCTCTAGTGGTCTATGTGTGTCGTAATGGTTCAGGTGGTCCCGAGTGGTTTATGTATGTCGTAATGGATCAGGAGCTCCCTAGTGGTCTATGTGTGTCGTAATGGATCAGGTGCTCCCTAGTGGTCTATGTGTGTCGTAATGGATCAGATGGTCTCTAGTGATCTGTGTCGTAATGGATCAGGAGGTCTCTAGTGGTCTATGTGTGTCGTAATGGTTCAGGTGGTCCCGAGTGGTTTATGTATCTCGTAATGTGATCAAGGTGGTCCCTAGTGTTCTATGTGTGTCGTAATGGATCAGGTGGTCACTAGTGATATATGTGTGTCGGAATGGATCAGGTGGTCTCTAGTGGTCTGTGTGTGTCGTAATGGATCAGGAGGTCTCTAGTGGTCTGTGTGTGTCGTAATGGATCAGGTGGTCCCTAGTGGTCTATGTGTGTCGTAATGGATCAGGTGGTCCCCTAGTGGTCTAATGTGTGTGTCGTAATGGATCAGGTGGTCCCTAGTGATATATGTGTGTCGTAATGGATCAGGTGGTCCCTAGTGGTCTATGTGTGTCGTAATGGATCAGGTGGTCCCTAGTGGTCTATGTGTGTCCCTAGTGGTCAATGGATCAGGTGGTCCCTAGTGGTCTATGTCTGTCACCGTAGTGGATCAAGTGGTCCTTAGTGGTCTATGTGTGTCGTAATGGATCAGGTGGTCCCTAGTGGTCTATGTGTGTCGTAATGGATCAGGTGGTCCCTAGTGGTCTAATGTGTGTCGTAATGGATCAGGTGGTCCCTAGTGGTCTATGTCTGTCGTAATGGATCAGGTGGTCCCTAGTGGTCTATGTGTGTCGTAATGGATCAGGTGGTCCCTAGTGGTCTATGTGTGTCGTAATGGATCAGGTGGTCTCTAGTGATAAATGTGTGTCGTAATGGATCAGGTGGTCCCTAGTGATATAATGTGAGTCGTAATGGTTCAGGTGGTCACTAGTGATATATGTGTGTCGTAATGGATCAGGTGGTCTCTAGTGGTCTATGTGTGTCGTAATGGATCAGGTGGTCCCTAGTGGTCTATGTGTGTCGTAATTGATCAAGTGGTAACTAGTGATATATGTGTGTCGTAATGGATCAGGTGGTCCCTAGTGGTCTATGTGTGTCGTAATGGATCAGGTGGTCCCTAGTGGTGTATGTGTGTCGTAATGGATCAGGTGGTCACTAGTGATATATGTGTGTCGTAATGGATCAGGTGGTCTCTAGTGATCTATGTGTGTCGTAATGGATCAGGTGGTCCCTAGTGATAAATGTGTGTCGTAATGGATCAGGTGGTCCCTACTGGTCTATATCTGCCGTAATAGATCAGGAGGTCCCTAGTGGTCTATGTGTTTCGTAATGGATGAGGTGGTCCCTAGTGGTCTTTGTGTGTCGTAATGGATCAGGTGGTCCCTAGCGGTCTATGTGTGTCGTAATGGATCAGGTGGTCCCTAGTGGTCTATGTGTTTCGTAATGGATCAGGCGGTCCATAGTGGTCTATGTGTGTCGTAATGGATCAGGTGGTCCCTAGTGGTCTATGTGTGTCGTAATGGATCAGGTGGTCTCAAGTGATAAATGTGTGTCGTAATGGATCAGGTGGTCCCTAGTGGTCTATGTGTGTCGGAATGGATCAGGTGGGCACTAGTGATATATGTGTGTCGTAATGGATCAGGTGGTCTCTAGTGGTCTATGTGTGTCGTAATGGATCAGGTGGTCCCTAGTGGTCTATGTGTGTCGTAATTGATCAAGTGGTAACTAGTGATATATGTGTGTCGTAATGGATCAGGTGGTCCCTAGTGGTCTATGTGTGTCGTAATGGATCAGGTGGTCCCTAGTGGTCTATGTGTGTCGTAATGGATCAAGTGGTCACTAGTGATATATGTGTGTCGTAAAGGATCAGGTGGTCTCTAGTGATCTATGTGTGTCGTAATGGATCAGGTGGTCCCTAGTGATAAATGTGTGTCGTAATGGATCAGGTGGTCCCCAGTGGTCTATGTCTGTCGTATTGGATCAGTTGGTCCCTAGTGGTCTATGTGTGTCGTAATGGATCGGGTGGTCCGTTGTGGTCTATGTGTGTCGTAATGGATCAGGAGGTCCCTAGTGGTCTGTGTGTGACGTAATGGTTCAGGTGGTCCCGAGTGGTTTATGTATGTCGTAATGGATCAGGAGCTCCCTAGTGGTCTATGTGTGTCGTAATGGATCAGGTGCTCCCTAGTGGTCTATGTGTGTCGTAATGGATCAGATGGTCTCTAGTGATCTGTGTGTCGTAATCGATCAGGAGGTCTCTAGTGGTCTATGTGTGTCGTAATGGTTTAGGTGGTCCCGAGTGGTTTATGTATCTCGTAATGGACTAGGTGGTCCCTAGTGTTCTATGTGTGTCGTAATGGATCAGGTGGTCACTAGTGATATATGTGTGACGGAATGGATCAGGTGGTCTCTAGTGGTCTGTGTGTGTCGTAATGGATCAGGAGGTCCCTAGTGGTCTGTGTGTGACGTAATGGATCAGGTGGTCCCTAGTGGTCTATGTGTGTCGTAATGGATCAAGTGGTCTCTAGTGATCTGTGTGTCCTAATTGATCAGGAGGTCTCTAGTGATAAATGTGTGTCGGAATGGATTAGGAGGTCTCTAGTGGTCTATGTGTGTCGTGATGGATTAGGTGGTCTCTAGTGATCTATGTGTGTCGTAATGGATCAGGAGGTCCCTAGTGGTCTATGTGTGTCGTAATGGATCAGGTGGTCTCTAGTGGTCTATGTGTGTCGTAATGGATCAGGTGGTCTCTAGTGATAAATGTGTGTCGTAATGGATCAGGTGGTCCCTAGTGATATATGTGTGTCGTAATGGATCAGGTGGTCCCTAGTGGTCTATGTGTGTCGTAATGGATCAGGAGGTCCCTAGTGGTCTATGTGTGTCGTAATGGATCAGGAGGTCCCTAGTGGTCTATGTGTGTCGTAATGGATCAGGTGGTCTCTAGTGATAAATGTGTGTCGTAATGGATCAGGTGGTCCCTAGTGATATATGTGTGTCGTAAAGGATCAGGTGGTCCATAGTGGTCTATGTGTGTCACAGTGGATCAAGTGGTTACTATTGATATATGTGTGACGTAATGGATGAGGTGGTCCCTAGTGGTATATGTGTGTCGTAATGGATCATGTGTTCCCTAGTGGTCTATGTTTGTCGTAATGGATCAGGTGGTCCCTAGTGGTCTATGTGTGTCGTAATGGATCAGGTGGTCCCGAGTGCTCTATGTGTGATGTAATGGATCAGGTGGTCACTAGTGGTCTATGTGTGTCGTAATGGATGAAGTGGTCCCTAGTGGTCTATGTGTGTCGTAATGGATCAGGTGGTCTCTAGTGATCTATGTGTGTCGTAATGGATCAGGTGGTCTCTAGTAATCTATGTTTGTCGTAATGGATCAGGTGGTCCCTAGTGGCCTATGTGTGTCGTAATGGATCAGGTGATCCATAGTCGTCTATGTGTGTCGTAATGGATCAGGTGGTCCCTAGTGGTCTATGTGTGTCGTAATGGTTCAGGAGGTCTCTAGTCGTCTGTGTGTGCCGTAATGGTTCAGGTGGTCCCGAGTGGTTTATGTGTTTCGTAATGGATCAGCAGGTCTCTAGTGGTCTGTGTGTGACGTAATGGTTCAGGTGGTCCCGAGTGGTTTATGTATGTCGTAATGGATCAGGAGCTCCCTAGTGGTCTATGTGTGTCGTAATGGATCAGGTGCTCCCTAGTGGTCTATGTGTGTCGTAATGGATCAGATGGTCTCTAGTGATCTGTGTGTCGTAATCGATCAGGAGGTCTCTAGTGGTCTATGTGTGTCGTAATGGTTCAGGTGGTCCCGAGTGGTTTATGTATCTCGTAATGGATCAGGTGGTCCCTAGTGTCCTATGTGTGTCGTAATGGATCAGGTGGTCACTAGTGATATATGTGTGACGGAATGGATCAGGTGGTCTCTAGTGGTCTGTGTGTGTCGTAATGGATCAGGAGGTCCCTAGTGGTCTGTGTGTGACGTAATGGATCAGGTTGTCCCTAGTGGTCTTTGTGTGTCGTAATGGATCAAGTGGTCTCTAGTGATCTGTGTGTCCTAATTGATCAGGAGGTCTCTAGTGATAAATGTGTGTCGGAATGGATTAGGAGGTCTCTAGTGGTCTATGTCTGTCGTAATGGATCAGGTGGTCTCTAGTGATCTATGTGTGTCGTAATGGATCGGGAGGTCTCTAGTGGTCTATGTGTGCCGTAAAGGATCAGGTGGTCCCTAGTGATCTATGTGTGTCGTAATGGATCAGGTGGTCCCTAGTGATCTATGTGTGTCGTAATGAATCAGGTGGTCCCTAGTGGTCTATGTGTGTCGTAATGGATCAGGTGGTCTCTAGTGGTCTATGTGTGTCGTAATGGATCAGGAGGTCCCTAGTGATCTATGTGTGTCGTAATGGACCAGGTGGTCTCTAGTGAACTATGTGTGTCTTAATGGATCAAGAGGTCCCTAGTGATATATGTGTGTCGTAATGGATCAGGTGGTCCCTAGTGATCTATGTGTGTCGTAATGGATCAGGTGGTCCCTAGTGATCTATGTGTGTCGTAATGGATCAGGTGGTCCCTAGTGGTCTATGTGTGTCGTAATGGATCAGGTGGTCTCTAGTGGTCTATGTGTGTCGTAATGGATCAGGAGGTCCCTAGTGATCTATGTGTGTCGTAATTGATCAGGAGGTCACTAGTGATCTATGTGTGTCGTAATGGATCAGGTGGTCCCTAGGGATCTATGTGTGTCGTAATGGATCAGGAGGTCCCTAGTGGTCTAGATCTAGATCGGCTCTATCACAACCTCACTTACTTCCAGAGCGGACCTATCACAACCTCACTTACTTCCAGAATGGCGCTATCAGAAACTCACTTACTTCCAGAGCAGCGGTATCACAACCTCATTTACTTCCAGATCAGCGGTATCACAGCCTCACTAACATCCAGAGCAGCGGTATCACAGCCTCACTTACTTCCAGAGTGGCGCTATCCAAACCTCACTTACTTCCAGAGCAGCAGTATCACAGCCTCACTTACTTCCAGAGTGGCGCTATCACAAACTCACTTACTTCCAGAGCGAGGCTATCACAACCTCACTTACTTCCAGAGCGGCGCTATCACAAACTCACTAACTTCCAGAGCGAGGCTATCACAATCTCACTTACTTCCAGAGCAGCGGTATCACAATCTCACTTACTTCCAGAGCAGAGGTATCACAACCTCACATACTTTCAGAGCGGCGCTATCACAATCTCACTTACTTCCAGAGCAGCGGTATCACAACCTCACTTACTTCCAGCGTGGCGCTATCACAATCTCACTTACTTCCAGAGCAGCGGTATCACAACATCACTTACTTCCAGAGTGGCGGTATCACAACCTCACTTACCTCCAGAGTGGCGCTATCACAAACTCACTTACTTCCAGAGCAGCGGTATCACAACATCACTTACCTCCAGAGTGGCGCTATCACAACCTCACTTACTTCCAGAGCGGCCCTATCACAAACTCACTTACTTCCAGAGCAGCGCTATCACAACCTCACTTACTTCCAGAGCGGCCCTATCACAAACTCACTAACTTCCAGAGCGAGGCTATCACAAACTCACTTACTTCCAGAGCGGCGCTATCACAACCTCACTTACTTCCAGAGCGGCCCTATCACAAACTCACTTACTTCCAGAGCGAGGCTATCACAACCTCACTTACTTCCAGAGCGGCGCTATAACAAACTCACTAACTTCCAGAGCGAGGCTATCACAATCTCACTTACTTCCAGAGCAGCGGTATCACAATCTCACTTACTTCCAGAGCAGAGGTATCACAACCTCACATACTTTCAGAGCGCTTATCACAATCTCACTTACTTCCAGAGCAGCGGTATCACAACCTCACTTACTTCCAGAGTGGCGCTATCACAATCTCACTTACTTCCAGAGCAGCGGTATCACAACATCACTTACTTCCAGAGTGGCGCTATCACAACCTCACTTACCTCCAGAGTGGCGCTATCACAACCTCACTTACTTCCAGAGCATGGCGCTATCACAACATCTCTTACTTCCAGGTCTATCAGAACTTACTTCTTCCCAGAGCGGCCCTATCACAGCCTCACTTACTTCCAGAATGGCGCTATCACAGCCTCATTTACTTCCAGAATGGCGCTATCACAACCTCACTTACCTCCACAGTGGGTTTATCACAACCTCACTAACTTCCAGAGAGGCGCTATGCCAACCTCACTTACTTCCAGAGCAGTGGTATCACAGCCTCACTTACTTCCAGAGTGGCGCTATCACAAACTCACTTACTTCCAGAGCGAGGCTATCACAACCTCACTTACTTCCAGAGTGGCGCTATCACAAACTCACTTACTTCCAGAGCAGCGGTATCACAACCTCACTTACTTCCAGAGTGGCGCTATCACAACCTCACTTACTTCCAGAGCAGCGGTATCACAACCTCACTTACTTCCAGAGCAGCGGTATCACAACCTCACTTACTTCCAGAGCGGCGCTATCACAACCTCACTTACTTCCAGAGCAGCGCTATCACAACCTCACTTACTTCCACAGCAGCGGTATCACAACCTCACTTACTTCCAGAGTGGCGCTATCACAAACTCACTTACTTCCAGAGCGAGGCTATCACAACCTCACTTACTTCCAGAACGGCGCTATCACAACCTCACTTACTTCCAGAGTGGCGCTATCACAACCTCACTTACTTCCAGAGCAGCGGTATCACAACCTCACTTACTTCCAGAGCAGCGGTATCACAACCTCACTTACTTCCAGAGCGAGGCTATCAGAACCTCACTTACTTCCAGAGCAGCGGTATCACAACCTCACTTACTTCCAGAGTGGCGGTATCACAACCTCACTTACTTCCAGAGCAGCGGTATCACAACCTCACTTACTTCCAGAGCAGCGGTATCACAACCTCACTTACTTCCAGAGTGGCGCTATCACAGCCTCACTTACTTCCAGAGCGGCGGTATCACAACCTCACTTACTTCCAGAGCAGCGGTATCACAACCTCACTTACTTCCAGAGCAGCGGTATCACAACCTCACTTACTTCCAGAGTGGCGCTATCACAGCCTCACTTACTTCCAGAGCGGCGGTATCACAACCTCACTTACTTCCAGAGCGAGGCTATCACAACCTCACTTACATCCAGAGCAGTGGTATCACAGCCTCACTTACTTCCAGAGTGGCGCTATCACAACCTCACTTACTTCCAGAGCAGCGGTATCACAACCTCACTTACTTCCAGAGTGGCGCTATCACAAACTCACTTACTTCCAGAGCGGGGCTATCACAACCTCACTTACTTCCAGAGCGGCGCTATCACAACCTCACTTACTTCCAGAGTGGCGCTATCACAACCTCACTTACTTCCAGAGCAGCGGTATCACAACCTCACTTACTTCCAGAGCGAGGCTATCACAAACTCACTTACTTCCAGAGTGGCGCTATCACAACCTCACTTACTTCCAGAGCAGCGGTATCACAACCTCACTTACTTCCAGAGCGAGGCTATCACAAACTCACTTACTTCCAGAGCAGCGCTATCACAACCTCACTTCTTTGCAGAGCGAGGCTATCATCACTTACTTCCAGGTGGCGGTATCACAACCTCACTTTACTTCCAGGCAGAGGCTATCACAAACTCACTTACTTCCAGAGTGGCGCTATCACAACCTCACTTACTTCCAGAGCAGCGGTATCACAACCTCACTTACTTCCAGAGCGAGGCTATCACAACCTCCCTTACTTCCAGAGTGGCGCTATCACAACCTCACTTACTTCCAGAACGGCGCTATCACAACCTCACTTACTTCCAGAATGGCGCTATCACAACCTCACTAACTTCCAAAGGGGCTGTATCACAACCTCATTTACTTCCAGAATGGCGCTATCACAACCTCACTCACCTCCACAGTGGGCCTATCACAACCTCACTAACTTCCAGAGAGGCGCTATGCCAACCTCACTTACTTCCAGATCATCGCTATCACAGCCTCACTTATTTCCAGAGCAGTGGTATCACAAACTCACTTACTTCCAGAGCAGCGGTATCACAAACTCATTTACTTCCAGAGCGTCGCTATCACAACCTCACTTACTTCCAGATTGGCGCTATCACAATCTCACTTACTTCCAGAGCAGCGGTATCACAACCTCACTTACTTCCAGAGCAGCGGTATCACAGCCTCACTTACTTCCAGAGTGGCGCTATCACAACCTCACTTACTTCCAGAATGGCGCTATTGCAACCTCACTTACTTCCAGAACGGCGCTATCACAACCTCACTAACTTCCAAAGGGGCTGTATCACAACCTCATTTACTTCCAGAATGGCGCTATCACAACCTCACTTACCTCCACAGTGGGTTTATCCAGAGTGGCGCTTAACCTCACTAACTTCCAGAGATGGCGCTATGCCAACCTCACTTACTTCCAGAGCAGTGGTATCACAGCCTCACTTACTTCCAGAGTGGGGCTATCACAAACTCACTTACTTCCAGAGCGAGGCTATCACAACCTTACTTACTTCCAGAGTGGCGCTATCACAAACTCACTTACTTCCAGAGCAGCGGTATCACAACCTCACTTACTTCCAGAGCGGCGCTATCACAACCTCACTTACTTGCAGAGTGGCGCTATCACAACCTCACTTACTTCCAGAGCAGCGGTATCACAACCTCACTTACTTCCAGAGCGGCGCTATCACAACCTCACTTACTTGCAGAGCGAGGCTATCACAACCTCACTTACTTCCACAGCAGCGGTATCACAGCCTCACTTACTTCCAGAGTGGCGCTATCACAAACTCACTTACTTCCAGAGCGAGGCTATCACAACCTTACTTACTTCCAGAGTGGCGCTATCACAAACTCACTTACTTCCAGAGCAGCGGTATCACAACCTCACTTACTTCCAGAGCGGCGCTATCACAACCTCACTTACTTGCAGAGTGGCGCTATCACAACCTCACTTACTTCCAGAGCAGCGGTATCACAACCTCACTTACTTCCAGAGCAGCGGTATCACAACCTCACTTACTTCCAGAGCGAGGCTATCACAACCTCACTTACTTCCAGAGCAGCGGTATCACAACCTCACTTACTTCCAGAGCGGCGCTATCACAACCTCACTTACTTGCAGAGTGGCGCTATCACAACCTCACTTACTTCCAGAGCAGCGGTATCACAACCTCACTTACTTCCAGAGCGGCGCTATCACAACCTCACTTACTTGCAGAGTGGCGCTATCACAACCTCACTTACTTCCAGAGCAGCGGTATCACAACCTCACTTACTTCCAGAGCGGGGCTATCACAACCTCACTTACTTCCAGAGCGGCCCTATCACAACCTCACTTACTTGCAGAGCAGCGCTATCACAACCTCACTTACTTGCAGAGTGGCGCTATCACAACCTCACTTACTTCCAGAGTGCGGTATCACAACCTCACTTACTTCCAGAGCGGGGCTATCACAACCTCACTTACTTCCAGAGTGGCGCTATCACAACCTCACTTACTTCCAGAGCAGCGGTATCACAAACTCACTTACTTCCAGAGCGAGGCTATCACAACCTCACTTACTTCCAGAGCGGCCCTATCACAACCTCACTTACTTGCAGAGCAGCGCTATCACAACCTCACTTACTTGCAGAGTGGCGCTATCACAACCTCACTTACTTCCAGAGCAGCGGTATCACAACCTCACTTACTTCCAGAGCGGCGCTATCACAACCTCACTTACTTCCAGAGTGGCGCTATCACAACCTCACTTACTTCCAGAGTGGCGGTATCACAACCTCACTTACTTCCAGAGCGGCGCTATCACAACCTCACTTACTTGCAGAGTGGCGCTATGCCAACCTCACTTACTTCCAGAGCGGCGGTATCACAACCTCACTTACTTCCAGAGCAGCGGTATCACAACCTCACTTACTTCCAGAGCAGGCTATCACAGCCTCACTTACTTCCAGAGTGGCTATCACAACCTCACTTTACTTGCAGGTGGCGCTATCAACCTCACTTACTTCCAGAGTGGCGCTATCACAACCTCACTTACTTCCAGAGCAGCGGTATCACAACCTCACTTACTTCCAGAGCAGCGCTATCACAACCTCACTTACTTCCAGAGTGGCGCTATCACAAACTCACTTACTTCCAGGCGGGCTATCACAACCTTACTTGCTTCCAGAGTGGGCGCTATCACAACCTCACTTGCTTCCAGAGTGGGCTATCACGTACAACCTCACTTACTTCCACAGCAGGTATCACAGCCTCACTTACTTCCAGAGTGGCGCTATCACAACCTCACTTACTTCCAGAGCGGCGCTATCACAACCTCACTTGCTACTTCCAGAGTGGGCTTATCACAACCTCACTTACTTCCACAGCCGGTATCACAACCTCACTTACTTCCAGAGCGGCGCTATCACAACCTCACTTACTTGCAGGTGGGTGCTATCCAGCCCCTCACTTACTTCCAGAGCGCTATCACAACCTCACTTACTTCCAGAGCAGCGCTATCACAACCTCACTTACTTGCAGAGTGGCGCTATCACAACCTCACTTACTTCCAGAGCAGCGGTATCACAACCTCACTTACTTCCAGAGCGGCGCTATCACAACCTCACTTACTTGCAGAGTGGCGCTATGCCAACCTCACTTACTTCCACAGCAGCGGTATCACAGCCTCACTTACTTCCAGAGTGGCGCTATCACAAACTCACTTACTTCCAGAGCTAGGATATCACAACCTCACTTACTTCCAGAACGGCGCTATCACAACCTCACTTACTTCCAGATTGGCGCTATCACAACCTCACTTACTTCCAGAGCAGCGGTATCACAACCTCACTTACTTCCAGAGCAGCGGTATCACAACCTCACTTACTTCCAGAGCAGCGGCTATCACAACCTCACTTACTTCCAGAGCAGCGGTATCACAACCTCACTTACTTCCAGAGCAGCGGTATCACAACCTCACTTACTTCCACAGCAGCGGTATCACAGCCTCACTTACTTCCAGAGTGGCGCTATCACAAACTCACTTACTTCCAGAGCTAGGATATCACAACCTCACTTACTTCCAGAACGGCGCTATCACAACCTCACTTACTTCCAGATTGGCGCTATCACAACCTCACTTACTTCCAGAGCAGCGGTATCACAACCTCACTTACTTCCAGAGCAGCGGTATCACAACCTCACTTACTTCCAGAGCAGTGGTATCACAACCTCACTTCTTTCCAGAGTGGCGCTATCACAGCCTCATTTATTTCCAGAGCGGCGGTATCACAACCTCACTTACTTCCAGAGCGAGGCTATCATAAACTCACTTACTTCCAGAGCAGCGGTATCACAACCTCACTTACTTCCAGAGCGAGGCTATCACAACCTCACTTACATCCAGAGCAGTGGTATCACAGCCTCACTTACTTGCAGAGTGGCGCTATCACAACCTCACTTACTTCCACAGCAGCGGTATCACAGCCTCACTTACTTCCAGAGTGGCGCTATCACAAACTCACTTGCTTCCAGAGCGGGGCTATCACAACCTCACTTACTTCCACTATCCCTCACTTGCTTCCAGAGTGGCGCTATCACAACCTCACTTGCTTCCAGAGCAGCGGCTATCACAACCTCACTTACTTCCAGAGCGGCGGTATCACAACCTCACTTACTTCCAGAGCGAGGCTATCATAAACTCACTTACTTCCAGAGCAGCGCTATCACAACCTCACTTCTTTCCAGAGTGGCGCTATCACAGCCTCACTTACTTCCAGAGCAGTGGTATCACAGCCTCACTTACTTCCAGAGTGGCGCTATCACAACCTCACTTACTTCCACAGCGCGCTATCACAGCCTCACTTACTTCCAGAGCAGCGGTATCACAACCTCACTTACTTCCAGAGCGAGGCTATCACAACCTCACTTACTTCCAGAGTGGCGCTATCACAACCTCACTTACTTCCAGAACGGCGCTATCACAACCACACTTACTTCCAGAATGGCGCTATCACAACCTCACTAACTTCCAAAGGGGCTGTATCACAACCTCATTTACTTCCAGAATGGCGCTATCACAACCTCACTCACCTCCACAGTGGGCCTATCACAACCTCACTAACTTCCAGAGAGGCGCTATGCCAACCTCACTTACTTCCAGATCATCGCTATCACAGCCTCACTTATTTCCAGAGCAGTGGTATCACAAACTCACTGACTTCCAGAGTGGCGGTATCACAACCTCACTTACTTCCAGATCATCGCTATCACAACTTCACTTCTTTCCAGAGTGGCGCTATCACAGCCTCACTTACTTCCAGAGCAGCGGTATCACAGCCTCACTTACTTCCAGAGCGAGGCTATCCCAACCTCACTTACTTCCAGAGTGGGTCTATCACAGCCTCACTTACTTCCAGAGCAGCGGTATCATAACCTCACTTACTTCCAGAGCGAGGCTATCCCAACCTCACTTACTTCCAGAGTGGCGCTATCACAGCCTCACTTACTTCCAGAGCAGCGGTATCACAACCTCACTTACTTCCAGAGCGAGGCTATCACAACCTCACTTACTTCCAGAGTGGCGCTATCACAGCCTCACTTACTTCCAGAATGGCGCTATCACAGCCTCACTTACTTCCAGAATGGCGCTATCACAACCTCACTTACTTCCAGAGCGGCGCTATCACAACCTCACTTACTTCCAGAGCGGCGCTCTCCCAACCTCACATACTTCCAGTGTGGGTCTATCACAACCTCACTTACTTCCAGAGTGGGTCTGTCACAACCTCACTTACTTCCAGAGTGGGTCTATCACAACCTCACTTACTTCCAGAGTGGGTCTATCACAACCTCACTAACTTTCAGAGCGGCGCTTTGCCAACCTCACATACTTCCAGAGTGGGTCTATCACAACCTCACTTACTTCCAGAGCGGCGCTGTCCCAACCTCACTTACTTCCAGAGTGGGTCTATCACAACCTCACTTACTTCCAGAGCGGGTCTATCACAACCTCACTTACTTCCAGAGTGGGTCTATCACAACCTCACTTACTTCCAGTGTGGGTCTATCACAACCTCACTTACTTCCAGAGTGGGTCTATCACAACCTCACTTACTTCCAGAGTGGGTCTATCACAACCTCACCTACTTCCAGAGTTGGTCTATCCCAACCTCACTAACTTCCAGAGTGGGTCTATCACAACCTCACTTACTTTCAGAGCGGCGCTATCACAACCTCACTTACTTCCAGAGTGGGTCTATCACAACCTCACTTACTTCCAGAGTGGGTCTATCACAACCTCACTTACTTTCAGAGCGGCGCTATCACAACCTCATTTACTTCCAGAGTGGGTCTATCACAACCTCACTTACTTCCAGAGTGGGTCTATCACAACCTCACTTACTTCCAGAGTGGGTCTATCACAACCTCACTTACTTTCAGAGCGGCGCTATCACAACCTCATTTACTTCCAGAGTGGGTCTATCACAACCTCACTTACTTCCAGAGTGGGTCTATCACAACCTCACTTACTTCCAGAGTGGGTCTATCACAACCTCACTTACTTTCAGAGCGGCGCTATCACAACCTCATTTACTTCCAGAGTGGGTCTATCACAACCTCACTTACTTCCAGAGTGGGTCTATCACAACCTCACTTACTTCCAGAGTGGGTCTATGACAACCTCTTACTCGCTGTAACTATGAAAAAACGTTTCATTTGGGGAAGAACTAACGCTAAAATGTAACACGACATTGGACTTCAATCACTACAGTTGTCAACATTGCAAACGCCGGCAATACATTTTAACGACGATTTGTTCGTGGTATCTCGCGAAAACATCACTCAGTTGTGTTTTGACTCCACGGGACTCACAAGGGGAGCAAGCGTGTTACATCCAGTGCAATACCTGCCACTTGATGACCCCTCCGTCCTTGTCGATCTTCCTACAGGGAAGAACAAAAACAACTACCATATGAATCAGATTTATTTGATGGGGTACGTACATGCTGGTGACAATGTTACAGAAGATGAACCTTTGTTGTGGATATTCTGTACTGTACAGTGGTGCTTCTTGCTTCTGTTGCACATTCCAACAGGATTTCCTAACCTAGACGCTCTGGATATCCACAGTTAATCCTGGACGTCCACAGTTAACCCTGGGGGTCTACAATTATTCCAAGGCATTCATAGTTAACTCTAGGCATCAGCATTTTATCATAGATCGCGTTTTGTTAAACTAACATTGACAACCTCAATAAACTAGTTGTATCATTTACCTATAAGGGGGATACAGTTGTATCATTTACCTATAAGGGGGATACAGTTGTATCATTTACCTACAAGGGGGATACAGTTGTATCAGTTACGTAGAAGGGGGATGCAGTTGTATCATTTACCTACAAGGGGGATACAGTTGTATCAATTACGTAGAAGGGGGATACAGTTGTATCATTTACCTATAAGGGGGATACAGTTGTATCATTTACCTATAAGGGGGATACAGTTGTATCATTTACCTATAAGGGGGATACAGTTGTATTATTTACCTATAAGGGGGATACAGTTGTATCAGTTACGTATAATTAGGATACAGTTGTATCAGTTACGTAGAAGGAGGATACAGTTGTATCATTTACCTATAAGGGGATACAGTTGTATCATATAAAGATGAAGTGGATACAACTGTGAACATAAAAATCAACACAGTAGCGTTAATGTGTCACATCAACCATCCCATGGGGTGGACGTGACATGGGGTGAAGACGGGACCCCTATCTTCGGTAGGGCTGGGGCCTCCCATCTGGCCACACGTTCCCTTGGGCCGTCCCACACGGGGCTTTCACCAGCCACGGCCAGTCACAGTTGTTCTTCTCGGGGTTAAACAGCAAATCTGTCAGAACAAAACATTGCATGCTTTGTAATAGGTATAAAAATAACCTTCGGGATTAAAAACAGAAATTGCTTAATATGAGGCACATCTAGGCAAGCGCTCTGCTCTGGGTAGTACTGTTTCCGCTGCAGGCATCAAAACGTGAATAGGCAAGTACTCGAACACCCGTGTACAAATGTGGACATCTGCCCTTGACCGACAGCGTCCGGAATAGAGAGGTCGAACTGTATGACTGTCTAACTGTATGCTGACTAAGCAAATCTGTCCAACTGTATGTGTGGGTAGAGCACAAAACGTTCTAACTGGGTACCAACCTAAATGTATTCTCTGAGAGAGTATGAGATAGTGTTGGGCATTAGTTGAAATCTCACAATTGATGATTGCTTCATTACCAACGAACAATCATCGAAAAACTTTGTTAGCGTCATTTTTCAGATTTTCCTATCCAGGTTGTTATTGCAGATATTTATAACATGATTGCAACTTGCTACTTTAAAGTGATGACTGATATATCATGAACATAAACTTCCTTGAGTCTTAGAGAAACCTTCAGTCATGGCTTTTCAGTTAGTGAAGTGAGTTTTCTTAGAATTAAACACGTTTTCAGGCCCTGACAACTTCTAAGATATGTAAAATTGTCAAGTTTTTCAAAGACTAAAACAGTAGTTCCAAAATCGTTTGTGTTCGATTATGAGAAATTGTGATCGATTGCTTGGTCGTTTGGTCACTGCGACCAATCTTCGATTATTTCAGTTAATCGGAACACCACTAGTATGAGATGGGACTGTATACACGTTGAGAATTGCTTTACTCATTTACTTGCAAACTTATGTATTATATGTTTTTTTCAACTATAATTCCAGCTTCAGATATATATCATTTCTTCGTTCCGCGATCCATCTAAAATCCTCCTCAAATATTGAAGGCTTACTGATGAAATCCATCGTTAAATGTGAAAAGCTGGCCTGATGTTTGCATGAATGACGAGTATTCAGGGGGACGTCCTTGTTTGTAGTTGGCTTGACTGAGACTTCCCCCTCACTGTGTACACAGGACGAGAGCCGTGTAGAAGGACGGTCTGCATGCCTCACCCAAGGGAAGGCTGTCTCTGTACGTTACCATAGAGCAGACTGTCTGTATACTTCACCCTTGGGCAAACTGTATATCTCACCCTAGGGCAGTCTGTCTCTGTACCTCACCCAAGGGCAGACTGTCTGAATATCTCACCCTAGGACAGACTGTCTGTATATCTCACCCTAGGACAGACTGTCTCTGTACCTCACCCAAGGGCAGATTGTCTGAATATGTCACCTAAAGACAGACTGTCTGTATATCTCATCCTAGGACAGATTGTCTGTATACCTCAAACTAGGAGAGGCTGTCTCTGTACCACACCCAAGGGCAGACTGTCTGAATATCTCACCTAAGGACAGACTGTCTGTATATCTCAGTCTTCGGCGGACTGTCTGTATACCTCATCTAAGGACAGACTGTCTGTATACCTCACCCTAGGACAGACTGTCTGTATACCTCACCTAAGGACAGACTGTCTGTATACCTTACCTTAAGGTCCACTAGCTTAATGTCCAACATTAGGACAGACTGTCTGTCTATCTCATCCATGGGCAAACTGTATATCTCACCCTAGGGCAGACTGTCTCTGTACCTCACCCAAGGGCAGACTGTCTGAATATCTCACCCTAGGAGAGACTGTCTGTATACCTCACTCTAGGACAGACTGTCTGTATACCTCACCCTAGGACAGACTGTCTGTATACCTCACCCAAGGACAGACTGTCTGTATACCTCACCCAAGGACAGACTGTCTGTATACCTCTACTCAGGGCACACTGTCTGAATGCCCCACATTAGGACAAACTGTCAGTAGATTTCACCCTAGGACAGACTGTCTGTATATCTCACCCTTGAGCAGATTCGGACAATAACTAACGAGGAACGGGGAATGAGAGACTATCTTTCCTGAGTTATATACTGAAGTGCAAAAGAAAAGTCGTATTTTTTAGATTATGGATTTGGTACCAATGATGTATTTTGATTAACTATTTGTCACTTGATGACTGAAAACAACATTTAAAAAACATGATTCCAAGACTAAATTATAAGTTTGTACAACACACCATGGTTCAAAAGTTTCACTGTTTTCGGACAAGGTACAGCTCAACCAAACGCAACATTGAAAGCAAACTGCACGTGCATCTCGTGTGCATACAGGGTATAAATTCCCAGCTTGACTACCGGTCCTTCAGTCGTCTCCTGACTACAGCAGCTATGCCGACGTTAACGAGGGATCAACGTCAACAGGCCATCGGACGTCTACACGCAGATCAACGTGCTACTGTCATCGCCAGTGAATTCAATTGTTCTGTAAGAACAATTGAACGTCTCCGACAGCGGTTCAATACCACCAACAGCACAGATGACCGTCCACGTAGTGGTCTTCCCCTGGTAACCATGCCGTAGCCAGGACCGTCAGATCGTCCGTCACCACCTGCAAGACCGGTTCAACAGGGCAACAGAGACAGCTCCAAACACCATTGGCACCCGCCAAAGAGCAATCAGTGACCGCACCGTTCGCCGGCACCTCCAAGCCAGCAACCTGTGCTGTAGACGTCCTGCCCTGGGTCCAGTGCTAAGGCAACGTCACCGCCGCGAACGTCTACACTGGTCACTACAGCGACAACGCTGGCATCAGAGACAGTTGAGAACTGTTATCTTCTCCGATGAAAGTCACTATTGCGTATCTGTGGGTGATGGGAGGACTAGGGTCTGGCGTCGCAGAGGAGAACGCTACAACGATGAGTGTGTGATGGAGAGAAACGCTTGGGGTGGTCAGAGCATTATGGTATGGGGTGGAATCGGACTTAACCAGAAAATCGGACCTGTAATCTTCCAGAATCTCGGTCCAGGAAGAGGGAATGGTGTGACAGCTGCCCGGTACAGCTGGCAATGTGATTGTGTTAAGTTCATTGCGCCTAACAGGCAGCTTGCCTGTATGCTCCCCAGGGAGTTAAAAAAGTATCGGAAAGTACGATAGTGTCCTCTGACCGGGGATAGTAATGTACGTAGCGCCGTGAGCAGGCAATGTGCCTGGATATGAGCGCCATATAAGCGGACTATTACTATTATTACTAATACATCGACCAAGTCCTGCGACCCCATGTTGTGACGTTTTTCGCACGTCACCGGCGTCACGTTTTCCAGCAGGACAATGCGCGTGCACATACCGCCAGACTCACTCATTTCTGAGGCAGCATAATGTGGAAACCATGCCTTAGCCAGCCCTGAGTCCAGACCTCAACACATTGGAGCATTTCTGGGATGAGATCCAAAGACGCATTAATGACATTAGCCCAAGGCCGCCAACTGATGACCAACTACGCACAGCGTTCCTGATCCATTCCACCAGTTACTATCACATCTATATACGACGTTTTTTAGCCGTTCAGTATGTAATAATCCGCTAGGAGCAGATATAAGCAAGAGCAAGTTATACCGTCGCCTTTCTCCGCTCTTTACTTACTGGCTGCGATCCGTGAAGTTCCGGGTTAGAATAGTGGCCTTCAGTAACCCATGCTTGTCGTAAGAGGCGACTAACGGGATCGGGGGGTCAGGCACGCTGACTTGGTTGACTCATGTCATCGGTTCCCAATTGCGCAGATCGATACTCATGCTGTTGATCACTGGACTGTCTGGTCCAGACTCGATTATTTACAGACCACCGCAATATAGCTGGAATATTGCTGAGTGCGGCGTAAAACTCACTCACTCACTCATTCACTTACTGGCTGCGCATCGTGTGTAGCCGTAGAAGTCGTCGTGTAGACACGTGAAGTAGTACTGGCACTTCCTGGCGTAGTCGGGGTAGTTGCCGTCCATGCCTGTACAGTTAGGGGCGGTGCCGCATGGAGGTTTAACTAGGTCCTTGCTAGTGAAGACAAAATAGACACGTTAATGCTACTGACTCGTCTCCCTCGTGTAATCAAATATCTGGTACTGATATTTCTAGGGGATGTATTTGTTTCACAGTAGAGGTTTTGGTTCTACACACGTGAACTATTGAACACTACCTATGTCCATACGATCGGCCACACCGTAACCATTCCTATTGTAATACACACAAACACATCGTAACACTTCCTGTCGTAATACACTCGGTGGCATCGTAACACTTCCTGTCGTAATACTCTCGGTGGCATCGTAACACTTCCTGTCGTAATACTCTCCGCCACATCGTAACACTTCCTGTCGTAATACACTCGGTGGCATCGTAACACTTCCTGTCGTAATGCATACGGACATACCGTAACACTTCCCATTGTCCTAAAATCTGCCCCACCGTAACACTTCCTATCGTCATACACACAGCCACATCGTAACACTTCTTATCGTAATACACACGGTCACATTGTAACACTTCCTATAGTAATACCCACGGCCACATCATAACACTTCCTATTGTCATACAATCTACCAAACCTTAACATTTCTATTGCCATACACTCGGCCACACTTACTCATGCGCTCCAGAATGTACCAGTCATCACACACCACACACCAACACTCGCGATTCATCATACACTCACACTCTCTACAACAATTACCAGAAATCTTACGGTAAGCCACTCGCCAAGACTTTCTGGTCATCAGCCAATCAGACTCTCTGCACTAACTAGTCAGACTTACTAGTCACACCACATCTGCTTCTCGTTAGCGACAAGATTGTTCGGACACGGCAGGTACTCGGTAGTCTCGTTGACGCAGCGGTAGAAGGTGGTGCAGTCACTGATGTACATGCCGTCCTCGAGATCCTCACACCAGTCCTTGTACACAGACTTCTTTACAGTCCGGCGTCCATTCACTGCTGAAATACAGCACCAGTAAACACAGATTTGTAGTCACAATACTGCACCAGTAAACACAGACTTGTAGTCACAATACAGCAACAGTAAACACTGACGTAGTCAAAATACAGCACAAATAAACACAGACTTGTAGTCACAATAGAGACCCAGTAAACACAGATTTGTAGTCACAATACAGCAACAGTAAACACAGACGTGTAGTCATAATACAGCACCAGTAAACACAGATTTGTAGTCACAATACAGCACCAGTAAACACTGACATGTAGTCACAATACAGCACCAGTAAACACAGACTTGTACTCACAATACAGCACCAGTAAACACAGATTTGTAGTCACAATACAGCACCAGTAAACACAGACTTGTAGTCACAATACAGCACCAGTAAACACTAACGTAGTCACAATACAGCACAAATAAACACAGACTTGTAGTCACAATAGAGACCCAGTAAACACAGGCATGTAGTCACAAGACAGCAACAGTAAACACAGACTTGTAGTCACAATACAGCACCAGTAAACACAGACTTGTAGTCACAATACAGCACAAGTAAACACTGACTTGTACTCACAATACAGCACCAGTAAACACAAATTTGTAGTCACAATACAGCACCAATAAACACAGACTTGTAGTCACAATACAGCAACAGTAAACACTGACTTGTAGTCACAATATTGCACCAGTAAACACTGACTTGTAATCACAATACAGCACCAGTAAACACTGACTTGTACTCACAATACTGCACCAGTAAACACTGACTTGTAGTCACAATATTGCACCAGTAAACACTGACTTGTAATCACAATACAGCACCAGTAAACACAGACTTGTAGTCACAATACAGCACAAGTAAACACTGACTTGTACTCACAATACAGCACCAGTAAACACAAATTTGTAGTCACAATACAGCACCAATAAACACAGACTTGTAGTCACAATACAGCAACAGTAAACACTGACTTGTAGTCACAATATTGCACCAGTAAACACTGACTTGTAATCACAATACAGCACCAGTAAACACTGACTTGTACTCACAATACAGCACCAGTAAAAACTGACACTGTACTCACAATACAGCACCAGTAAACACTGACTTGTACTCACAATACAGCACCAGTAAACACTGACTTGTAGTCACAATACAGCACCAGTAAACACTGACATGTACTCACAATACAGTACCACAATACAGACCCAGTAAACACTGACTTGCAGTCACAATACAGCACCAGTAAACACTGACATGTACTCACAATACAGCAACAGTAAACACTGACTTGTAGTCACAATACAGACCCAGTAAACACAGATTTGCAGTCACAATACTGCACCAGTAAACACTGACATGTAGTCATAATACAGCAACATTAAACACAGATTTGTAGTCACAATACAGCACCAGTAAACACTGACATGTAGTCACAATACAGCACCAGTAAACACTGACTTGTAGTCACAATACAGCAACAGCAAACACTGACATGTAGTCATAATACAGCAACATTAAACACAGATTTGTAGTCACAATACTGCACCAGTAAACACTGACATGTAATCACAATACTGCACCAGTAAACACAGATTTGTAGTCACAATACTGTACCAGTAAACACTCACATGTAGTGACAATACTGCACGAGTAAACACAGATTTGTAGTCACAATACTGTACCAGTAAACACTCACATGTAGTCACAATACAACAACAGTAAACACTGACTTGTAGTCACAATACAGCACCAGTAAACACTGACTTGTAGTCACAATACTGCACCAGTAAACTCTGACATGTAGTCACAATACAGCACCAGTAAACACTCACTTGAAGTCACAATACAGCAACAGTAAACACTGACATGAAGTCACAATACAGCACTATTAAACACAGACTTCTAGTCACAATACAACAACAGTAAACACTGACATGTAGTCACAATACTGCACCAGTAAATACTGACTTGTACTCACAATACAGCACCAGTAAACACTGACTTGTAGTCACAATACAGCAACAGTAAACACTGACTTGTAGTCACAATACTGCACCAGTAAAGACTGACATGTAGTCACAATACTGCACCAGTAAACACAGATTTGTAGTCACAATACTGTACCAGTAAACACTGACATGTAGTCACAATACAGCAACAGTAAACACTGACTTGTAGTCACAATACTAAACACTGACTTGTAGTCACAGTAAAACACTGACGACTTGTAGTCACAATACAGCACCAGTAAACTCTGACATGTAGTCACAATACAGCACCAGTAAACACAGACTTGAAGTCACAATACAGCACCAGTAAACACTGACATGAAGTCACAATACAGCACATAAACTGCAAAAGCACAGACTTCCAGTCACAATGCTGACCATTAAACAGTCACACTGATACAGCACAATACAGCAAGTAAAGATCCTGACATGTAGTCACTGACCAGTGTAGTCACAATACTGCACCAGTAAACACTGACACTAGTAAACACTTGTAGTCACAATACAGCACCATTAAACACTGACTTGTAGTCACAATACAGCACCAGTAAACACTGACATGTAATCACAATACTGCAACATTAAACCAGTAAGTCACAGATTGCACCAGTAGTCACAATACTGCACCAGTAAAGACTGACATATAGTCACAATACTGCACCAGTAAACACAGATTTGTAGTCACAATACTGTACCAGTAAACACACTGACATGTAGTCACAATACAGCAACAGTAAACACTGACTTACAAGTCACAGTAATACAGCACCAGTAAACACTGACTTGTAGTCACAATACTGCACCAGTAAACTCTGACATGTAGTCACAATACAGCACCAGTAAACACTCACTTGACGTCACAATACAGCAACAGTAAACGCTGACATGAAGTCACAATGCAGCACTATTAAACACAGACTTGTAGTCACAATACAGCACCAGTAAACACTGACATGTAGTCACAATACTGCACCAGTAAATACTGACTTGTACTCACAATACAGCACCAGTAAACACTGACTTGTAGTTACAATACAGCACCAGTAAACACTGACTTGTAGTCACAATACTGCACCAGTAAAGACTGACATGTAGTCACAATACTGCACCAGTAAACACAGATTTGTAGTCACAATACTGTACCAGTAAACACTGACATGTAGTCACAATACAGCAACAGTAAACACTGACTTGTAGTCACAATACAGCACCAGTAAACACTGACTTGTAGTCACAATACTGCACCAGTAAACTCTGACAAGTAGTCACAATTCAGCACCAGTAAACACTGACTTGAACTCACAAAACAGCACCAGTAAACACTGACATGAAGTCACAAAACAGCACTATTAAACACAGACTTCTAGTCACAATACTGCACCAGTAAACTCTGACATGTAGTCACAATACAGCACCGGTAAACACTGACTTGAAGTCACAATACAGAAACAGTAAACACTGACATGAAGTCACAATGCAGCACTATTAAACACAGACTTCTAGTCACAATACAGCAACAGTAAACACTGACATGTAGTCACAATACTGCACCAGTAAATACTGACTTGTAGTCACAATACAGCACCAGTAAACACTGACTTGTAGTCACAATACAGCACCAGTAAACACTGACTTGTAGTCACAATACTGCACCAGTAAGCACAGACTTCTAGTCACAATACTGCACCATTAAACTCTGACATGTAGTCACAATACTGCACCATTAAATACAGATTTGTAGACACAATACTGCACCAGTAAAGACTGACATGTAGTCACAATACTGCACCAGTAAACACAGATTTGTAGTCACAATACTGTACCAGTAAACACTCACATGTACTCACAATACAGCACTAGTAAACACTGACTTGTAGTCACAATACAGCAACAGCAAACACTGACATGTAGTCACAATACAGCAACATTAAACACAGATTTGTAGTCACAATACTGCACAAGTAAACACTGACAAGTAGTCATAATACAGCAACATTAAACACAGATTTGTAGTTACAATACAGACCCAGTAAACACTGACATGTAGTCACAATACAGCAACATTAAACACAGATTTGTAGTCACAATACTGCACCAGTAAACACTGACTTGTAGTCATAATACAGCAACATTAAACACAGATTTGTAGTCACAATACTGCACCAGTAAACACTGACATGTAATCACAATACTGCACCAGTAAACACAGATTTGTAGTCACAATACTGTACCAGTAAACACTCACATGTAGTGACAATACTGCACCAGTAAACACAGATTTGTAGTCACAATACTGTACCAGTAAACACTCACATGTAGTCACAATACAACAACAGTAAACACTGACTTGTAGTCACAATACAGCACCAGTAAACACTGACTTGTAGTCACAATACTGCACCAGTAAACTCTGACATGTAGTCACAATACAGCACCAGTAAACACTCACTTGAAGTCACAATACAGTAAGAGTAAACACTGACATGAAGTTACAATACAGCACTATTAGACACAGACTTCTAGTCACAATACAGCACCAGTAAACACTGACATGTAGTCACAATACTGCACCAGTAAATACTGACTTGTACTCACAATACAGCACCAGTAAACACTGACTTGTAGTCACAATACAGCACCAGTAAACACTGACTTGTAGTCACAATACTGCAGCAGTAAAGACTGACATGTAGTCACAATACTGCACCGGTAAACACAGATTTGTAGTCACAATACTGTACCAGTAAACACTGACATGTAGTCACAATACAGCAACAGTAAATACTGACTTGTAGTCACAATACAGCACCAGTAAACACTGACTTGTAGTCACAATACTGCACCATTAAACTCTGACATGTAGTCACAATACAGCACCAGTAAACACTGACTTGAAGTCACAATACAGAAACAGTAAACACTGACATGAAGTCACAATACAGCACTATCAAACACAGACTTCTAGTCACAATACTGCACCAGTAAACTCTGACATGTAGTCACAATACAGCACCAGTAAACACTGACTTGAAGTCACAATACAGAAACAGTAAACACTGACATGAAGTCACAATGCAGCACTATTAAACACAGACTTCTAGTCACAATACAGCACCAGTAAACACTGACTTGTAGTCACAATACAGCACCAGTAAACACTGACTTGTAGTCACAATACTGCACCAGTAAGCACAGACTTCTAGTCACAATACTGCACCATTAAACTCTGACATGTAGTCACAATACTGCACCATTAAATACAGATTTGTAGACACAATACTGCACCAGTAAAGACTGACATGTAGTCACAATACTGCACCAGTAAACACAGATTTGTAGTCACAATACTGTACCAGTAAACACTCACATGTACTCACAATACAGCACTAGTAAACACTGACTTGTAGTCACAATACAGCACCAGTAAACACTGACTTGTAGTCACAATACTACACCAGTAAACACTGACTTGGAGTCACAATACTGCACCAGTAAGCACAGACTTCTAGTCACAATACAGCACCATTAAACTTTGACATGTAGTCACAATACTGCACCATTAAATACAAATTTGTAGTCACAATACTGCACCGGTAAAGACTGACATGTAGTCACAATACAGCACCAGTAAACACTGACTTGAAGTCACAATACAGCACCAGTAAACACTGACACGAAGTCACAATACAGCACTATTAAACACAGACTTCTAGTCACAATACAGCAACAGTAAACACTGACATGTAGTCACAATACTGCACCAGTAAACACAGAGATGTAGTCACAATATTGCACCAATAAACACTGACTTGTAGTCACAATACACCACCAGTAAACACTGCCTTGTGGTCACAATACAGCACCAGTAAACACTGACATGAAGTCACAATACATCACTATTAAACACAGACTTGTAGTCACAATACTGCACCAGTAAACACAGACTTGTAGTCATAATACAGCAACAGTAAACACAGACTTGTAGTCACAATACTGCACCAGTATATACAGATATGTAGTCACAATACAGCACCTGTGAATACTGACATGCAGTCACAATACAGCACCATTAAACACTAATTGTAGTCATAATAGAGCAACAGTAAACACAGACTTGTAGTGACAATACAGCACCAGTAAACACTGACTTGTAGTCACAATACTGCACCAGTAAACACTGACTTGTAGTCACAATACAGCACTAGTAAACAAAGACTTCTAGTCACAATACAGCACCATTAAACACAGACATGTAGTCACAATACTGCACCATTAAATACAGATTTATAGTCACAATACTGCACCAGTAAAGACTGACATGTAGTCACAATACTGCACCAGTAAACACAGGTTTGTAGTCACAATACTGTACCAGTAAACACTCACATGTAGTCACAATACTGCACCAGTAAACACAGACTTGTAGTCACAATACAGACCCAGTAAACACTGACTTGTAGTCACAATACTGCACCAGTAAACACAGACATGTAGTCACAATACAGCACCGGTAAACACTGACTTGAAGTCACAATACAGCTCCAGTAAACTCTGACATGATGTCACAATACAGCACTATTAAACACAGACTTCTAGTCACAATACAGCAACAGTAAACACTGACTTGTAGTCACAAAACAGCACAAGTAAACACTGACTTCTAGTCACAATACAGCACCATTAAACTCTGACATGTATTCACAATACTGCACAGTTAAATACAGATTTGTAGTCACAATACTGCACCAGTAAAGACTGACATGTAGTCACAATACTGCACCAGTAAACACAGATTTGTAGTCACAATACTGTACCAGTAAACACTCACATGTACTCACAATACTGCACCAGTAAACACTGACTTGTAGTCACAATACAGCACCAGTAAACACTGACTTGTAGTCACAATACAGCACCAGTAAACACTGACTTGTACTCACAATACTGCACCAGTAAGCACAGACTTCTAGTCACAATACAGCACCATTAAACTCTGACATGTAGTCACAATACTGCACCTTTAAATACAGATTTGTAGTCACAATACTGCACCAGTAAAGACTGACATGTAGTCACAATACTGCAACAGTAAACACAGATTTGTAGTCACAATTCTGTACCAGTAAACACTGAAATGTAGTCACAATACTGCACCAGTAAACACAGACTTGTAGTCACAATACAGACCCAGTAAACACTGACTTGTAGTCACAATACTGCACCAGTAAACTCTGATATGTAGTCACAATACAGCACCAGTAAACACTGACTTGTAGTCACAATACAGCACCAGTAAACACAAGAAGTGACACTGAAGTCACAATACATCACTATGTAAACTGCACCAGACTTAGTAGTCACAATAAACACTGACTTGTACCAGTAAACACAGACTTGTAGTCATATAGTCACAATACTGCAACAGTAAACACAGACTTAGTAGTCACAATACTGCACCAGTATATACAGATATGTAGTCACAATTACTGCACCTGTGAATACTGACATGCAGTCACAATACAATACACACCATTAAACACTAATTGTATTCATAATAGAGCAAGTCAGTAAACACAGACTTGTAGTGACAATACAGCACCAGTAAACACTGACTTGTAGTCACAATACTGCACCAGTAAACACTGACTTGTAGTCACAATACAGCACCAGTAAACACAAGACTTCTAGTCACAATACAGCACCAGTAAACACTGACATTAGTCACAATACAGTAGTCACAATACTGCACCAGTAAACACTGACATGTAGTCACAATACAGCACCAGTAAACACTGCCTTGTAGTCACAATACTGCACCAGTAAACACTGACTTGTAGTCACAATACCGCACCAGTAAACACTGACTTGTAGTCACAATACAAACACAGTACCAGTAAACAAAGACTTCTAGTCGCAATACAAACACAACAGTAAACACAGACATGTAGTCACAATACTGCACCATAAAATACAGATTTGTAGTCACAATACTGCACCAGTAAACACTGACTGACATGTAGTCACAATACTGCACCAGTAAACACAGATTTAGTAGTCACATTACTGTACCAGTAAACACTCACATGTAGTCACAATACTGCACCAGTAAACATGTAGTCACAATACTGCTTGTAGTCACAATACAGACCTCAGTAAACACTGACTTGTAGTCACAATACTGCACCAGTAAACACTTGTAGTCACAATACAGCAGTCACAATACAGCTCCAGTAAACACTGACTTGAAGTCACAATACAGCACCAGTAAACACTGACATGAAGTCACAATACAGCACTATTAAACACAGACTTCTAGTCACAATACAGCAACAGTAAACACTGACTTGTAGTCACAAAACAGCACAAGTAAACACTGACTTGTAGTCACAATACAGCACCAGTAAACACTGACTTGTAGTCACAATACTGCACCAGTAAGCACAGACTTCTAGTCACAATACAGCACCATTAAACTCTGACATGTATTCACAATACTGCACCATTAAATACAGATTTGTAGTCACAATACTGCACCAGTAAAGACTGACATGTAGTCACAATACTGCACCAGTAAACACAGATTTGTAGTCACAATACTGTACCAGTAAACACTCACATGTACTCACAATACAGCACCAGTAAACACTGACTTGTAGTCACAATACAGCACCAGTAAACACTGACTTGTAGTCACAATACTGCACCAGTAAACACTGACTTGTAGTCACAATACTGCACCAGTAAGCACAGACTTCTAGTCACAATACAGCACCATTAAACTCTGACATGTAGTCACAATACTGCACCATTAAATACAGATTTGTAGTCACAATACTGCACCAGTAAAGACTGACATGTAGTCACAATACTGCAACAGTAAACACAGATTTGTAGTCACAATTCTGTACCAGTAAACACTGACATGTAGTCACAATACTGCACCAGTAAACACAGACTTGTAGTCACAATACAGACCCAGTAAACACTGACTTGTAGTCACAATACTGCACCAGGAAACTCTGATATGTATTCACAATACAGCACCAGTAAACACTGACTTGAAGTCACAATACAGCACCAGTAAACACTGACAAGAAGTCACGATACAGCACTATTAAACACAGACTTGTAGTCACAATACTGTACCAGTAAACACAGATATGTAGTCACAATACTGCACCAATAAACACTGACTTGTAGTCACAATACAGCACCAGTAAACACTGCCTTGTAGTCACAATACAGCACCAGTAAACACTGACATGTAGTGACAATACTGCACCAGTAAACACAGATATGTAGTCACAATACTGCACCAATAAACACAGACTTGTAGTCACAATACAGCACCAGTAAACACTTCCTTGTAGTCACAATACAGCACCAGTAAACACTGACATGAAGTCACAATACATCACTATTAAACACAGACTTGTAGTCACAATACTGTACCAGTAAACACAGACTTGTAGTCATAATACAGCAACAGTAAACACAGACTTGTAGTCACAATACTGCACCAGTATATACAGATATGTAGTCACAATACTGCACCTGTGAATGCTGACATGCAGTCACAATACAGCACCATTAAACACTAATTGTATTCATAATAGAGCAACAGTAAACACAGACTTGTAGTGACAATACAGCACCAGTAAACACTCACTTGTAGTCACAATACTGCACCAGTAAACACTGACATGTAGTCACAATACAGCACCAGTAAACACTGCCTTGTAGTCACAATACTGCACAAGTAAACACTGACTTGAAGTCACAATACTGCACCAGTAAGCACTGACATGTAGTCACAATACTGCACCAGTAAAGACTGACATGTAGTCACAATACAGAAACAGTAAACACAGACATGTAGTCACAATACTGCACCAGTAAACACTGACATGTAGTCACAATATAGAAACAGTAAACACAGTCTTCTAGTCACAATACAGCACCAGTAAACTCTGACATGTAGTCACAATACTGCACCAGTAAACACTGACATGTAGTCACAATACTGCACCAGTAAACACAGACCTGTAGTCACAATACAGCACTAGGAAACTCTGACATGTAGTCACAATACAGCACAAGCAAACACTGACTTGTAGTCACAATACTGCACCAGTAAACACTCACATGTACTCACAACACAGCAACAGTAAACACTGACATGTAGTCACAATACAAAAACAGTAAACACAGACATGTAGTCACAATACTGCACCAGTAAACTCTGACATGTAGTCACAATACTGCACCAGTAAACTCTGACATGTAGTCACAATACAGAAACAGTAAACACAGACTTCTAGTCACAATATGGCACCAGTAAACTCTGACATGTAGTCACAATACTGCACCAGTAAACACATACTTGTAGTCACAATACTACACCAGTAAACACTGACATGTACACAATGAAGTCACACATGAAGTCACAATGCATCAGTTATCACTGACTTGTACTCACAATACAGAAACAGTAAACACATACTTGTAGTCATAATACAGCAACAGTAAACACAGACTTGTAGTCACAATACTGCACCAGTATATACAGATATGTAGTCACAATACTGCACCTGTGAATACTGACATGCAGTCACAATACAGCACCATTAAACACTAATTGTAGTCATAATATTGCAACAGTAAACACATACTTGTAGTCACAATACTGCACCAGTAAACACTGACTTGAAGTCAAAATACTGCACCAGTAAACACAGACATGTAGTCACAATACAGCACCAGTAAACACTGCCTTGTAGTCACAATACTGCACAAGTAAACACTGACTTGAAGTCACAATACAGCACCAGTATATACAGATATGTAGTCACAATACTGCACCTGTGAATACTGACATGCAGTCACAATACAGCACTATTAAACACAGACTTCTAGTCACAATACAGCAACAGTAAACACTGACTTGTAGTCACAAAACAGCACAAGTAAACACTGACTTGTAGTCACAATACAGCACCAGTAAACACTGACTTGTAGTCACAATACTGCACCAGTAAGCACAGACTTCTAGTCACAATACAGCACCATTAAACTCTGACATGTATTCACAATACTGCACCATTAAATACAGATTTGTAGTCACAATACTGCACCAGTAAAGACTGACATGTAGTCACAATACTGCACCAGTAAACACAGATTTGTAGTCACAATACTGTACCAGTAAACACTCACATGTACTCACAATACAGCACCAGTAAACACTGACTTGTAGTCACAATACAGCACCAGTAAACACTGACTTGTAGTCACAATACTGCACCAGTAAACACTGACTTGTAGTCACAATACTGCACCAGTAAGCACAGACTTCTAGTCACAATACAGCACCATTAAACTCTGACATGTAGTCACAATACTGCACCATTAAATACAGATTTGTAGTCACAATACTGCACCAGTAAAGACTGACATGTAGTCACAATACTGCAACAGTAAACACAGATTTGTAGTCACAATTCTGCACCAGTAAACACTGACATGTAGTCACAATACTGCACCAGTAAACACAGACTTGTAGTCACAATACAGACCCAGTAAACACTGACTTGTAGTCACAATACTGCACCAGGAAACTCTGATATGTATTCACAATACAGCACCAGTAAACACTGACTTGAAGTCACAATACAGCACCAGTAAACACTGACAAGAATTCACAATACAGCACTATTAAACACAGACTTGTAGTCACAATACTGTACCAGTAAACACAGATATGTAGTCACAATACTGCACCAATAACCACCAGGCTTGTAGTCACAATACAGCACCAGTAAACACTGCCTTGTAGTCACAATACAGCACCAGTAAACACTGATGTAGTCACAATACTGCACAATAAACACAGACTTGTAGTCACAATACAGCACTAGTAAACACTTCCTTGTAGTCACAATACAGCACTTGACATGTAAGTCACAATACATCACTATTAAACACAGACTTGTAGTCACAATACTGTACCAGTAAACACAGACTTGTAGTCATAATACAGCAACAGTAAACACAGACTTGTAGTCACAATACTGCACCAGTATATACAGATATGTAGTCACAATACTGCACCTGTGAATACTGACATGCAGTCACAATACAGCACCATTAAACACTAATTGTATTCATAATAGAGCAACAGTAAACACAGACTTGTAGTGACAATACAGCACCAGTAAACACTGACTTGTAGTCACAATACTGCACCAGTAAACACTGACATGTAGTCACAATACAGCACCAGTAAACACTGCCTTGTAGTCACAATACTGCACAAGTAAACACTGACTTGAAGTCACAATACTGCACCAGTAAGCACTGACATGTAGTCACAATACTGCACCAGTAAAGACTGACATGTAGTCACAATACAGAAACAGTAAACACGGACATGTAGTCACAATACTGCACCAGTAAACACTGACATGTAGTCACAATATAGAAACAGTAAACACAGTCTTCTAGTCACAATACAGCACCAGTAAACTCTGACATGTAGTCACAATACTGCACCAGTAAACACTGACATGTAGTCACAATACTGCACCAGTAAACACAGACCTGTAGTCACAATACAGCACTAGGAAACTCTGACATGTAGTCACAATACAGCACAAGCAAACACTGACTTGTAGTCACAATACTGCACCAGTAAACACTCACATGTACTCACAACACAGCAACAGTAAACACTGACATGTAGTCACAATACAAAAACAGTAAACACAGACATGTAGTCACAATACAGCAACAGTAAACTCTGACATGTAGTCACAATACTGCACCAGTAAACTCTGACATGTAGTCACAATACAGAAACAGTAAACACAGACTTCTAGTCACAATATGGCACCAGTAAACTCTGACATGTAGTCACAATACTGCACCAGTAAACACATACTTGTAGTCACAATACAGCACCAGTAAACACTGACATGTAGTCACAATACTACACCAGTAAACACTGACATGAAGTCACAATACTGCATCAGTTATCACTGACTTGTACTCACAATACAGAAACAGTAAACACATACTTGTAGTCATAATACAGCAACAGTAAACACAGACTTGTAGTCACAATACTGCACCAGTATATACAGATATGTAGTCACAATACTGCACCTGTGAATACTGACATGCAGTCACAATACAGCACCATTAAACACTAATTGTAGTCATAATACTGCAACAGTAAACACAGACTTGTAGTCACAATACTGCACCAGTAAACACTGACTTGAAGTCAAAATACTGCACCAGTAAACACAGACATGTAGTCACAATACAGCACCAGTAAACACTGCCTTGTAGTCACAATACTGCACAAGTAAACACTGACTTGAAGTCACAATACAGCACCAGTAAGCACTGACATGTAGTCACAATACAGCACCAGTAAACACAGACTTGTAGTCATAATACAGCAACAGTAAACACAGACTTGTAGTCACAATACTGCACCAGTATCTACAGATATGTAGTCACAATACTGCACCTGTGAATACTGACATGCAGTCACAATACAGCACCATTAAACACTAATTGTAGTCATAATAGAGCAACAGTAAACACAGACTTGTAGTGACAATACAGTACCAGTAAACACTGACTTGTAGTCACAATACTGCACCAGTAAACACTGACTTGTAGTCACAATACAGCACCAGTAAACACAGACTTCTAGTCACAATACAGCACCAGTAAACACAGACATGTAGTCACAATACTGCACCATTAAATACAGATTTGTAGTCACAATACTGCACCAGTAAAGACTGACAAGTAGTCACAATACTGCACCAGTAAACACAGATTTGTAGTCACAATACTGTACCAGTAAACACTCACATGTAGTCACAATACTGCACCAGTAAACACATACTTGTAGTCACAATACAGCACCAGTAAACACTGACATGTAGTCACAATACTACACCAGTAAACACTGACATGAAGTCACAATACTGCATCAGTTATCACTGACTTGTACTCACAATACAGAAACAGTGAACACATACTTGTAGTCATAATACAGCAACAGTAAACACAGACTTGTAGTCACAATACTGCACCAGTATATACAGATATGTAGTCACAATACTGCACCTGTGAATACTGACATGCAGTCACAATACAGCACCATTAAACACTAATTGTAGTCATAATACTGCAACAGTAAACACATACTTGTAGTCACAATAATGCACCAGTAAACACTGACTTGAAGTCAAAATACTGTACCAGTAAACACAGACATGTAGTCACAATACAGCACCAGTAAACACTGCCTTGTAGTCACAATACTGCACAAGTAAACACTGACTTGAAGTCACAATACAGCACCAGTAAGCACTGACATGTAGTCACAATACAGCACCAGTAAACACAGACTTGTAGTCATAATACAGCAACAGTAAACACTGACTTGTAGTCACAATACTGCACCAGTATATACAGATATGTAGTCACAATACTGCACCTGTGAATACTGACATGCAGTCACAATACAGCACCATTAAACACTAATTGTAGTCATAATAGAGCAACAGTAAACACAGACTTGTAGTGACAATACAGCACCAGTAAACACTGACTTGTAGTCACAATACTGCACCAGTAAACACTGACTTGTAGTCACAATACAGCACCAGTAAACACAGACTTCTAGTCACAATACAGCACCAGTAAACACAGACATGTAGTCACAATACTGCACCATTAAATACAGATTTGTAGTCACAATACTGCACCAGTAAAGACTGACAAGTAGTCACAATACTGCACCAGTAAACACAGATTTGTAGTCACAATACTGTACCAGTAAACACTCACATGTAGTCACAATACTGCACCAGTAAACACAGACTTGTATGCACAATACAGACCCAGTAAACACTGACTTGTAGTCACAATACAGACCCAGTAAACACAGACATGTAGTCACAATACAGCACCAGTAAACACTGACTTGAAGTCACAATACAGCACTATTAAACACAGACTTCTAGTCACAATACAGCAACAGTAAACACTGACTTGTAGTCACAAAACAGCACAAGTAAACACTGACTTGTAGTCACAATACAGCACCAGTAAACACTGACTTGTAGTCACAATACTGCACCAGTAAGCACAGACTTCTAGTCACAATACAGCACCATTAAACTCTGACATGTATTCACAATACTGCACCATTAAATACAGATTTGTAGTCACAATACTGCACCAGTAAAGACTGACATGTAATCACAATACTGCACCAGTAAACACAGATTTGTAGTCACAATACTGTACCAGTAAACACTCACATGTACTCACAATACAGCACCAGTAAACACTGACTTGTAGTCACAATACAGCACCAGTAAACACTGACTTGTAGTCACAATACCGCACCAGTAAACACTGACTTGTAGTCACAATACAGCACCAGTAAGCACAGACTTCTAGTCACAATACAGCACCATTAAACTCTGACATGTAGTCACAATACTGCACCATTAAATACAGATCTGTAGTCACAATACTGCACCAGTAAAGACTGACATGTAGTCACAATACTGCACCAGTAAACACAGATTTGTTGTCACAATTCTGTACAAGTAAACACTGACATGTAGTCACAATACTGCACCAGTAAACACAGACTTGTAGTCACAGACTTGACTAGTCACAATACAGCACCAGTAAACACAGACTTGTAGTCACAATACTGCACCAGTAAACTCTGATATGTAGTCACAATACAGCACCAGTAAACACTGACTTGAAGTCACAATACAGCACCAGTAAACACTGACAAGAAGTCACAATACAGCACTATTAAACACAGACTTCTAGTTACACTACAGCAAAAGTAAACACTGACATGTAGTCACAATACTGCACCAGTAAACAAAGATATGTAGTCACAATACTGCACCAATAAACACTGACTTGTAGTCACAATACAGCACCAGTAAACACTGCCTTGTAGTCACAATACAGCACCAGTAAACACTGACATGAAGTAACAATATATCACTATTAAACACAGACTTGTAGTCACAATACTGCACCAGTAAACACAGACTTGTAGTCATAATACAGCAACAGTAAACACAGACTTGTAGTCACAATACTGCACCAGTATATACAGATATGTAGTCACAATACTGCACCTGTGAATACTGACATGCAGTCACAATACAGCACCATTAAACACTAACCGTAGTCATAATAGAGCAACAGTAAACACAGACTTGTAGTGACAATACAGCACCAGTATACACAGAAATGTAGTCACAATACTGCACCAGTAAACACTGACATGTAGTCACAATACTGCACCAGTAAACACTGACTTGTAGTCACAATACTGCACCAGTAAACACTGACTTGAAGTCACAATACTGCACCAGTAAACACTGACATGTAGTCACAATACAGCACCAGTAAACACTGCCTTGTAGTCACAATACTGCACAAGTAAACACTGACTTGATGTCACAATACAGCACCAGTAAGCACTGACATGTAGTCACAATACAGAAACAGTAAACACTGACATGTAGTCACAATACAGAAACAGTAAACACAGACATGTAGTCACAATACTGCACAGTAAACACTGACATGTAGTCACAATACTGCACCAGTAAACACTGACATGTAGTCACAATACAGAAACAGTAAACACAGACATGTAGTCACAATGCTGCACCAGTAAACACTGACATGTAGTCACAATATAGAAACAGTAAACACAGACTTCTAGTCACAATACAGCACCAGTAAACTCTGACATGTAGTCACAATAGAGCAACAGTAAACACAGACCTGTAGTCACAATACAGCACCATTAAACTCTGACATGTAGTCACAATACTGCACCAGTAAACACTGACATGTAGTCACAATACTGCACCAGTAAACACAGACCTGTAGTCACAATAAAGGACCAGTAAACTCTGACATGTAGTCACAATACAGCACAAGCAAACACTGACTTGTAGTCACAATACAGCAACAGTAAACACTCACATGTACTCACAATACAGCAACAGTAAACACTGACATGTAGTCACAATACAAAAACAGTAAACACAGACATGTAGTCACAATACTGCAACAGTAAACTCTGACATGTTGTCACAATACAGCACCAGTATATACAGATATGTAGTCACAATACTGCACCTGTGAATACTGACATGCAGTCACAATTCAGCACCATTAAACACTAATTCTAGTCATAATACTGCAACAGTAAACACAGACTTGTAGTCACAATACTGCACCAGTAAACACTGACTTGAAGTCAAAATACTGCACCAGTAAACACATACATGTAGTCACAATACAGCACCAGTAAACACTGCCTTGTAGTCACAATACTGCACCAGTAAACACTGACTTGAAGTCACAATACAGCACCAGTAAACACTGACATGTAGTCACAATACAGCACCAGTAAAGACTGACATGTAGTCACAATACAGAAACAGTAAACACAGACATGTAGTCACAATACAGAAACAGTAAACAGACATGTAGTCACAATACTGCACCAGTAAACACTGACATGTAGTCACAATACTGCACCAGTAAACACTGACATGTAGTCACAATACAGAAACAGTAAACACTGACATGTAGTCACAATACTGCACCAGTAAACACTGACATGCAGTCACAATACAGCACCAGTAAACACTGACATGTAGTCACAATACAGAAACAGTAAACACAGACTTCTAGTCACAATACTGCACCAGTAAACACTGACATGTAGTCACAATACAGCACCAGTAAACACTGACATGTAGTCACAATACAGAAACAGTAAACACAGACATGTAGTCACAATACTGCACCAGTAAACACTGACATGCAGTCACAATACAGCACCAGTAAACACTGACATGTAGTCACAATACAGAAACAGTAAACACAGACATGTAGTCACAATACTGCACCAGTAAACACTGACATGTAGTCACAATACAGAAACAGTAAACACAGACTTGTAGTCACAATACTGCACCAGTAAACTCTGACATGTAGTCATAATACTGCACCAGTAAACACAGACCTGTAGTCACAATACAAAAACAGTAAAACAGACATGTAGTCACAATACTGCACCAGTTAACACTGACATGTAGTCACAATACTGCACCAGTAAACACTGACATGTAGTCACAATACAGAAACAGTAAACACAGACTTCTAGTCACAATACTGCACCAGTAAACTCTGACATGTAGTCACAATACTGCACCAGTAAACACATACTTGTAGTCACAATACTCCACCAGTAAACACTGACATGTAGTCACAATACTGCACCAGTAAACACTGAAATGAAGTCGCAATACTGCATCAATAAACACTGACTTGTACTCACAATACAGCAATAGTAAACACATACTTGTAGTCACAATACAGCACCAATAAACACTGACATGTAGTCACAATACTGCACCAGTAAACACTGACATGTAGTCACAATACAGAAACAGTAAACACAGACATGTAGTCACAATGCTGCACCAGTAAACACTGACATGTAGTCACAATATAGAAACAGTAAACACAGACTTCTAGTCACAATACAGCACCAGTAAACTCTGACATGTAGTCACAATAGAGCAACAGTAAACACAGACCTGTAGTCACAATACAGCACCATTAAACTCTGACATGTAGTCACAATACTGCACCAGTAAACACTGACATGTAGTCACAATACTGCACCAGTAAACACAGACCTGTAGTCACAATAAAGGACCAGTAAACTCTGACATGTAGTCACAATACAGCACAAGCAAACACTGACTTGTAGTCACAATACAGCAACAGTAAACACTCACATGTACTCACAATACAGCAACAGTAAACACTGACATGTAGTCACAATACAAAAACAGTAAACACAGACATGTAGTCACAATACTGCAACAGTAAACTCTGACATGTTGTCACAATACAGCACCAGTAAACTCTGACATGTAGTCACAATACTGCACCAGTAAACACATACTTGTAGTCACAATACTCCACCAGTAAACACTGACATGTAGTCACAATACTGCACCAGTAAACACTGACATGAAGTCACAATACTGCATCAATTATCACTGACTTGTACTCACAATACAGCAACAGTAAACACATACTTGTAGTCATAATACAGCAACAGTAAACACAGACTTGTAGTCACAATACTGCACCAGTATATACAGATATGTAGTCACAATACTGCACCTGTGAATACTGACATGCAGTCACAATTCAGCACCATTAAACACTAATTCTAGTCATAATACTGCAACAGTAAACACAGACTTGTAGTCACAATACTGCACCAGTAAACACTGACTTGAAGTCAAAATACTGCACCAGTAAACACATACATGTAGTCACAATACAGCACCAGTAAACACTGCCTTGTAGTCACAATACTGCACCAGTAAACACTGACTTGAAGTCACAATACAGCACCAGTAAACACTGACATGTAGTCACAATACAGCACCAGTAAAGACTGACATGTAGTCACAATACAGAAACAGTAAACACAGACATGTAGTCACAATACAGAAACAGTAAACAGACATGTAGTCACAATACTGCACCAGTAAACACTGACATGTAGTCACAATACTGCACCAGTAAACACTGACATGTAGTCACAATACAGAAACAGTAAACACTGACATGTAGTCACAATACTGCACCAGTAAACACTGACATGCAGTCACAATACAGCACCAGTAAACACTGACATGTAGTCACAATACAGAAACAGTAAACACAGACATGTAGTCACAATACTGCACCAGTAAACACTGACATGCAGTCACAATACAGCACCAGTAAACACTGACATGTAGTCACAATACAGAAACAGTAAACACAGACATGTAGTCACAATACTGCACCAGTAAACACTGACATGCAGTCACAATACAGCACCAGTAAACACTGACATGTAGTCACAATACAGAAACAGTAAACACAGACATGTAGTCACAATACTGCACCAGTAAACACTGACATGTAGTCACAATACAGAAACAGTAAACACAGACTTCTAGTCACAATACTGCACCAGTAAACTCTGACATGTAGTCATAATACTGCACCAGTAAACACAGACCTGTAGTCACAATACAAAAACAGTAAAAACAGACATGCAGTCACAATACTGCACCAGTTAACACTGACATGTAGTCACAATACTGCACCAGTAAACACTGACATGTAGTCACAATACAGAAACAGTAAACACAGACTTCTAGTCACAATACTGCACCATTAAACTCTGACATGTAGTCACAATACTGCACCAGTAAACACATACTTGTAGTCACAATACTCCAGCAGTAAACACTGACATGTAGTCACAATACTGCACCAGTAAACACTGAAATGAAGTCGCAATACTGCATCAATAAACACTGACTTGTACTCACAATACAGCAATAGTAAACACATACTTGTAGTCACAATACAGCACCAATAAACACAGACTTGTAGTCACAATACAGCGCCAATAAACACCGACAGCGCCAACATTGCCAGCAGTGCGCCAACCAACACCACTACTATCAGGTCTGCCTTCTTACCTAGCGCCAACATTGCCAGCAGAGCGCCAACCAACACCACTACTATCAGGTCTGCCTTCTTACCTAGCGCCAACATTGCCAGCAGTGAGTTAGCCAACAACACTACTATCAGGTCTGCCTACTTACCTAGCGCCAACATTGCCAGCAGTGCGCCAACCAACACCACTACTATCAGGTCTGCCTACTTACCTAGCGCCAACATTGCCAGCAGTGAGCTAGCCAACAACACTACTATCAGGTCTGCCTACTTACCTAGCGCCAACATTGCCAGCAGTGCGCCAACCAACACCACTACTATCAGGTCTGCCTACTTACCTAGCGCCAACATTGCCAGCAGTGAGCTAGCCAACAACACTACTATCAGGTCTGCCTACTTACCTAGCGCCAATATTGCCAGCAGTGCGCCAACCAACACCACTACTATCAGGTCTGCCTACTTACCTAGCGCCAACATTGCCAGCAGAGCGCCAACAAACACCACTACTATCATGTCTACCTACTTACCTAGCGCCAACATTGCCAGCAGAGCGCCAACCAACATCACTACTATCATGTCTACCTACTTACCTAGCGCCAACATTGCCAGCAGAGCGCCAACCAACATCAGTACTATCAGGTCTGCCTACTTACCTAGCGCCAACATTGCCAGCAGAGCGCCAACCAACACCACTACTATCATGTCTACCTACTTACCTAGCGCCAACATTGCCAGCAGAGCGCCAACCAACACCACTACTATCATGTCTACCTACTTACCTAGCGCCAACATTGCCAGCAGAGCGCCAACCAACATCACTACTATCCTGTTCATGCTGATGTATTTTCCAGGTTCAAATCTTCACGTCCTTCCGCCAGTTCTGTCTGAGGTCTGTGATCCAGGCCGGGGAATCGGTGGAACACTGACGAATCTTTCACTAATCCCTTACACTGCATGAGTCGTTTTCTGTTTGCATTGAGTATCTGCTTCGCCATGGCAACTTGGAAGTAAATAACGAGACAAACATGGATTAGGCACTTCCGGTGTTTGTTTACCTTCAACACTTGGTGGAAAGGACTGCAGTGAGGACACAACTGTTTCCTCTTTTATTTCTGCGGTCAACGTCGTATATTCGTAAGTCTGGCACAGAATACATTAATACAGTGATAACGTGAAAGGGAGTTTAAGGTTTATCTTTCCCTAAATACTAAAGCTGTGTACTAAACTACAGTCATATAGAGCTGGGTACTACACTACAGTCACATAGATCTGGGAACTACACTACAGTCATATAGAGCTGGGTACTACACTACAGTCATATAGAGCTGGGTACTACACTACAGTCATATAGATCTGGGTACTACACTACAGTCATATATAGCTGGGTACTACACTACAGTCATATAGAGCTGGGTACTACACTACAGTCATATACTGCTGGGTACTACACTACAGTCATATAGAGCTGGGTACTACACTACAGTCATATAGATCTGGGTACTACAGTACAGTAATATACTGCTGGGTACTACACTACAGTCATATAGAGCTGGGTACTACACTACAGTCATATATAGCTGGGTACTACACTACAGTCATATAGAGCTGGGTACTACACTACAGTCACATAGAACTGGGTACTACACTACAGTCATATACTGCTGCGTACTACACTACAGTCATATATAGCTGGTTAGTACACTACAGTCATATAGAGCTGGGTACTACACTACAGTCACATAGAACTGGGTACTACACTACAGTCATATACTGCTGCGTACTACACTACAGTCATATAGAACTGGGTACTACACTACAGTCATATAGATCTGGGTACTACACTACAGTCATATACTGCTGGGTACTACACTACAGTCTTATAGAGCTGGGTACTACACTACAGTCATATATAGCTGTACTACACTACAGTCGTATAGAGCTGGGTACTACACTACAGTCATATAGAGCACTACTACACTACAGTCATATAGAAGTGGGTACTACACTACAGTCATATAGAGCTGTACTACACTACAGTCATATATAGCTGTACTACACTAGAGTCATATATAGCTGGGTACTACACTACAGTCATATAGAGCTGGGTACTATATTACAGTCATATAGAGCTGGGTACTACACTACAGTCATATACTGCTGGGTACTACACTACAGTCATATAGAGATGGGTACTACACTACAGTCATATACTGCTGGGTACTACACTACAGTCATATAGAGCTGGGTACTACACTACTCATAGTCTGGGTACTACACTAGAGTCATATAGAGCTGGTACTACACTACAGTCATATAGAGCTGGGTACTACACTACAGTCATATAGAGCTGGGTACTACACTACAGTCATATAGAGCTGGGTACTACACTACAGTAATATACTGCTGGGTACTACACTACAGTCATATAGAGCTGGGTACTACACTACAGTCATATATAGCTGGGTACTACACTACAGTCATATAGAGCTGGGTACTACACTACAGTCATATAGAGCTGGGTACTACACTACAGTCATATAGAGCTGGGTACTACACTACAGTCACATAGAACTGGGTACTACACTACAGTCATATACTGCTGCGTACTACACTACAGTCATATATAGCTGGGTACTACACTACAGTCATATAGAGCTGGGTACTACACTACAGTCACATAGAACTGGGTACTACACTACAGTCATATACTGCTGCGTACTACACTACAGTCATATAGAGCTGGGTACTACACTACAGTCATATAGATCTGGGTAATACACTACAGTCATATACTGCTGCGTACTACACTACAGTCTTATAGAGCTGGGTACTACACTACAGTCATATATAGCTGTACTACACTACAGTCGTATAGACCTGGGTACTACACTACAGTCATATAGAGCACTACTACACTACAGTCATATATAGCTGGTACTACACTACAGTCATATAGAGCTGGGTACTACACTACAGTCATATAGAGCACTACTACACTACAGTCATATATAGCTGTACTACACTACAGTCATATAGAGCTGGGTACTATACTACAGTCATATAGAGCTGGGTACCAGACTTCAGTCATATACTGCTGGGTACTACACTACAGTCATATAGAGCTGGGTACTATACTACAGTCATATATAGCTGGGTACTACACTACAGTCATATAGAGCTGGGTACTACACTACAGTCATATAAAGCTGTACTACGGTACAGTCATATAGAGCTGGGTACTACACTACAGTAATATAGAGCTGGGTACTACACTACAGTCATATAGAGCTGTACTACACTACAGTCATATGAGATCTGGGTACTACACTACAGTCATATAGAGCTGCGTACTACACTACAGTCATATATAGAGCTGGGTACTACACTACAGTCATATAGAGCTGGGTACTACACTACAGTCAAATAGAGCTGGGTACTACACTACAGTCATATAGAACTGGGTACTACACTACAGTCATATACTGCTGCAGTACTACACTACAGTCATATATATATACTGGGTACTACACTACAGTCATATAGAGCTGGGTACTACACTACAGTCATATAGATCTGGGTACTACACTACAGTCATATACTGCTGCGGTACTACACTACAGTCATATAGAGCTGGGTACTACACTACAGTCATATAGAGCTGGGTACTACACTACAGTCATATACTGCTGCGTACTACACTACAGTCATATAGAGCTGGGTACTACACTACAGTCATATATAGCTGTACTACACTACAGTCTTATAGAGCTGGGTACTACACTACAGTCATATAGAGCTGGGTACTACACTACAGTCATATAGAACTGGGTACTACACTACAGTCATATAGAGCTGGGTACTACACTACAGTCATATAGAGCTGGGTACTACACTACAGTCATATAGAGCTGGGTACTACACTACAGTCATATAGAGCTGGGTACTATACTACAGTCATATAGAGCTGGGTACTACACTACAGTCATATACTGCTGGGTACTACACTACAGTCATATAGAGCTGGGTACTACACTACAGTCATATAGAGCTGGGTACTACACTACAGTCATATAGAGCTGGGTACTACACTACAGTCATATAGAGCTGTACTACACTACAGTCATATAGAGCTGTACTACACTACAGTCATATAGAGCTGGGTACTACACTACAGTCATATAGAGCTGGGTACTACACTACAGTCATATAGAGCTGGGTACTACACTACAGTCATATAGAGCTGGGTACTACACTACAGTCATATAGAGCTGGGTACTACACTACAGTCATATAGAGCTGGGTACTACACTACAGTCAAATAGATCTAAGTACTACACTACAGTCATATAGAGCTGGGTACTACACTACAGTCATATAGAGCTGGGTACTACACTACAGTCATATAGAGCTGGGTACTACACTACAGTCATATAGAGCTGGGTACTACACTACAGTCATATAGAGCTGGGTACTACACTACAGTCATATAGAGCTGGGTACTACACTACAGTCATATAGAGCTGGGTACTACACTACAGTCATATACTGCTGGGTACTACACTACAGTCATATAGAGCTGGGTACTACACTACAGTCATATAGAGCTGGGTACTACACTACAGTCATATAGAGCTGGGTACTACACTACAGTCATATAGAGCTGGGTACTACACTACAGTCATATAGAGCTGGGTACTACACTACAGTCATATAGAGCTGGGTACTACACTACAGTCATATAGAGCTGGGTACTACACTACAGTCATATAGAGCTGGGTACTACACTACAGTCATATAGAGCTGGGTACTACACTACAGTCATATAGAGCTGGGTACTACACTACAGTCATATAGAGCTGGGTACTACACTACAGTCATATAGAGCTGGGTACTACACTACAGTCATATATAGCTGTACTACACTACAGTCGTATAGAGCTGGGTACTACACTACAGTCATATAGAGCTGTACTACACTACAGTCATATATAGCTGGGTACTACACTACAATCATATAGAGCTGTACTACACTACAGTCATATATAGCTGTACTACACTACAGTCATATAGAGCTGGGTACTACACTACAGTCATATAGAGCTGGGTACTATACTACAGTCATATAGAGCTGGGTACTACACTACAGTCATATACTGCTTGGTACTACACTACAGTCATATAGAGCTGAGTACTACACTACAGTCATATAGAGCTGGGTACTACACTACAGTCATATATAGCTGGGTACTACACTACAGTCATATAGAGCTGGGTACTACGCTACAGTCATATAGAGCTGTACTACGCTACAGTCATATAGAACTGGGTACTACACTACAGTCATATAGAGCTGGGTACTACACTACAGTCATATAGAGCTGTACTACACTACAGTCATATAGAGCTGGGTACTACACTACAGTCATATAGAGCTGTACTACACTACAGTCATATATAGCTGTACTACACTACAGTCATATAGAGCTGGGTACTACACTACAGTCATATAGAGCTGGGTACTACACTACAGTCATATAGATTTGGGTACTACACTACAGTCATATACTGCTGGGTACTACACTACAGTCATATAGAGCTGGGTACTACACTACAGTCATATAGAGCTGGGTACTACACTACAGTCATATAGAGCTGGGTACTACACTACAGTCATATAGAGCTGGGTACTACACTACAGTCATATAGAGCTGGGTACTACACTACAGTCATATAGAGCTGGCCACTACACTACAGTCATATATAGCTGGGTACTACACTACAGTCATATAGAGCTGTACTACGCTACAGTCACATATAGCCTGGTACTACAGTTCAGTCATATATAGCTGGGTACTACACTACAGTCATATATAGCTGGGTACTATACTACAGTCATATATATCGGAGTACCTCTCTAGTTTGCAAGACAGTGTTCGATGCTGTAGCTGATGTCATGGGTTGTGTATTTCATGCAACCTTGACATGACTGTTTGAAAAGCCATGACTTTTTTTATATGATAGAGACATGGTCAGCTATGAACATTGATTTTTCAGAGTTTGGTTTTTAAAGGCCAAAAGATCATCAAGTGTAGTCGGTACCTTCGGTGGCATTCTTTTTGGATACGAAAATGCCTTAATGTGTTTTATACACCACTGGGTATATACATTTTCTTTAAAACTGATTTTTAAAATGTGATGACAAAAACGGAATGACCATATTTGGTGATATTCTGGACGTCCTCCAGGACTGCACCTCCCAGGTAGTCATCATGCTTGGCGGCGATCTCAATGATCGGACCGGAAATCTGCAGGATTGAACTGCCGATGATATAACGGATGAGAATGAAGATCCGTTTGATATACCACGTGTGTCAGAAGACCTTGCAGTTAATCCATTGGAAAAAAGTTTGGTTAACTTATGTATATCGCTGGACATCCACATGATGAGCGGCAGGTGTGGCAGTGACTCCAGTACCGGTGTGTGTACATATCTATGTCACAATGGATCTAGTCTCACAGACTATTGTCTGATATCTACACACTTGTTCTCGATAGACAAGTCTGTCGAAGTTGTGCCAAGAGTCCAGTCTCGGCACCAAGCAATCAAAGGGACATAACCCGTCTGGTTTTACAACGAACACAGATGTGTTTTAGAAGGAGTGAGTGAGTGAGGTTAGTTTTACGCTGCACTCAGCAATATTCCAGCTATATGTAAATAATCGAGTCTGGACCGGACAATCCAGTGATCAACAACATGAGTATCGATCTGCGCAATTGGGAACCGATGACATGTGTCAACCAAGTCAGCGTGCCTGACCACCCGATCCCGTTAGTCGCCTCTTACGACAAGCATGGGTTACTGAAGGCCACTATTCTAACCTGGACCTTCACAGATGTTTTCGAACGAATGCTTATGAGAGCAATTTCAAATACCTTTTATGTCACCAGATTTTATACTTCCTCTAGATAATGCCACAGACCTAATTGACAACAACACTAACCAATCTGTTGATATATTCACGAAAAATGAATAAGAGGAAATTCAAGAACACGTGGTATGATAGAGAATGTCATTGTAACAAAGTTGAAGCCTGGAAAGCATTGCGAAAATACAGGACTACGAAGATCCAGTCTCATTTTGATTAAATACAGAGATTTGCGTTACAGATATAAATTAAAGAGTGGAATATCATCTGGTCTGGATTATATGATACCAGAATTACAAATATTATTACTCAAGCATATATTGCCTTACTTAGAGGATACACGTGTTTTCCGCAGCCTGGGAGTGAAAATGCTTCACATTATTGAATCTATGTATTCACGAGTATCAGCTTCTGTTCGATGTAGTGGAGGATCGTGCACTCAAGTCTTTTATCATCCAGTTGGTCTCAAGCAAAGATGTGTTCTTAGTCCGGTCATTTTCTCTCTGTTCATAAATGGACTCGCTATACCTAGATCTATACGAACTATTTCTGCTGTTGTTTGCTGACGACGTAATCCTAATGTCCGACAGGGTCGACGGTCTCCAGCATCAGCTCAACATTCTGTCTACATTCTGTGAAACATGGGGCCTGTCAGTTAACCTACAGAAGACAAAGGTTGTCGTCTTTAGAAAAGGGGGAATCCTTAGACGTTGTGAAAAATGATTTTACAGCGGCAAAGAGATCGAGCCTGTGGCAAGCTATAAAAACTTGTGATCATGCTAACACCAACACTGTCCCTACGTCAATTTGCCCTTCACCTTGCAACTAATAGCTAACATTCCTCAGTGAACATTCTTACGTAAAATGTGGACAGTTCCCATTTAAGACCTGTTTCAAAAGACAAAGCCTATTTGTTTAAACGGAAGTGAAATATGGGGACACACACAAGTCGACGCAATTTCATTATCTTGCTTGTAAACGCAACATTGTAAACCGGTTCAAACAAACCAAATGTTATGGCTCTTCGAGAGTGTATCTGTATTACTGAACACCGGGATATAACTGTACTACAGAACACCGTGATATAACTGTACTACTGAACACCGGGACATAACTGTACTACTGAACACCGGGATATAACTGTACTACTGAACACCGTGATATAACTGTACTACAGAACACCGTGATATAACTGTACTACAGAACACCGGGACATAACTGTACTACTGAACACCGGGATATAACTGTACTACAGAACACCGTGATATAACTGTACTACTGAACACCGGGACATAACTGTACTACTGAACACCGGGATATAACTGTACTACTGAACACCGGGATATAACTGTACTACCGAACACCGGGATATAACTGTACTACAGAACACCGGGATATAACTGTACTACTGAACACCGGGACATAACTGTACTACTCAAAACCGGGACATACCTGTACTACTGAACACCGGGATATAACTGTACAACAGAACACCGGGATATAACTGTACTACAGAACACCGTTATATAACTGTACTACTGAACACCGGGATATAACTGTACAACAGAACACCGGGATATAACTGTACTACAGAACACCGGGATATAACTGTACTACTGAACACCGGGGTATAACTGTACTACTGAACACCGGGACATAACTGTACTACAGAACACCGGGATATAACTGTACTACTGAACACCGGGATATAACTGTATTAGTGATCAAAGCATACATGAAGTCACACACACGTGCAAGCAGGAAACAAGAAGTAAGAAGCAGGTACAGAACAGAGGTGGTTTATTGCTGACACACGTACAGAAGTTACTGGGAGGACTTGGCAGTTGTGGGGGAATATGTCCCGCATGGAGGCTTCACGGCGTTGGCCCAGTTGCAGGTCTGCATGTCCTCGTCAAACACAGTGCCTGAGACACACATCAAGGACATGATATCAATGACATTGTCAGTCTGTATGAACCAAAGCGTACTTAAATGAAATTTCAGCAACATACCCAAGAATATTGTTTTCAAGCCGGATACCCTCACTAACACAACATTTTCACAAACTTAAAACTTGTTTAATCCATTAAAAATAATCAGTAACAGTCATTGGTGAATATGTCGCGGCATATCAAACATCTAAAGACATGTCATTATCGCGTGAGCCTTATAAGTTGCCCAAACATCCCTGGATACAACAGATACATCTCTACGGTATCCACTAACGTTTGCATTTTCGCCTTGTTAATAACGTTTAATAAGATTGATGATAAAGGTTTAAAAGTTAAAACAAAACATAGTAAAACTAAACAAGTCAGTGTATCAAATTGATATGTCTGTGAGCGATATATTTTCTCAATATCACAAGGAAAATTATGGGAACGTCATTGAATCAGTGAAATGATGGCTGTCTATGCGTAACATCCTAGTACTGTGAGTGAGGAGCTGGCGTTACCTGCTGGGCAGAGGTTGTGGCCGAAGAAGGCCCCCGCCGCACACGTGAAGTAGGAGATGCAGTTGTTGCTCATGTCGGCGTAGTGCCCGTCCTTCTTGCTGGAACAGTCTTTCTGCGCACCACATGGGGGCGCCACGTTCTCGGGTCTGCGGGATGTACATATGACCATATAAGAGTATAGAGTATAGACCACCTTGAACGTTCCTCGTTATACCGCTGGGTCGTCTAATTGTAATAACACTGGTGGGGAATGGCACTGTTATGAGCACAAAAAGACCAATGTATTAAGGTGGTGAACTTGTAAGTGTTTCACAATGTCTTAGGTACATTTGTTGCGCATGTATAGGATTGCTAACCTGTCACACTTCCCGATCTTGCTGTTGTACACCTGGGTGTCAGGGCAACTGACAATCTGGTAACTGCCTGCAGTGCACGTGGAGTAGGAGCGACAGCCGATGTCGTAGTTGCCATCAGCCTTGCCGGTACAGTTCAAACATAGGGCTACAAGAAGATATAGCAATATGATATCAGACATAGAGCTACAAGGAGATATAGCAATATGATATCAGACATAGAGCTAAAAGGAGATATAGCAATATGATATCAGACATAGAGCTACAAGGAGATATAGCAATATGATATCAGACATAGAGCTACAAGGAGATATAGCAATATGATATCAAACATAGAGCTACAAGGAGATATAGCAATATGATATCAGACATAGAGCTAAAAGGAGATATAGCAATATGATATCAGACATAGAGCTACAAGGAGATATAGCAATATGATATCAGACATAGAGCTACAAGGAGATATAGCAATATGATATCAGACATAGAGCTACAAGGAGATATAGCAATATGACATCAGACATCGAGCTACAAGGAGATATAGCAATATGATATCAGACATAGAGCTACAAGGAGATATAGCAATATGATATCAGACATAGAGCTACAAGGAGATATAGCAATATGATATCAGACATAGAGCTACAAGGAGATATAGCAATATGATATCAGACATAGCATAGAGCTACAATATGATATCAGACATAGATATATAGCAATATGATATCAGACATCGAGAGCTACAAAGGAGATATAGCAATATGATATCAGACATAGAGCTACAAGGAGATATAGCAATATGATATCAGACATAGAGCTACAAGGAGATATAGCAATATGATATCAGACATAGAGCTACAAGGAGATATAGCATCAGACATAGCTACAAGAGATATAGCATATGATATCAGACATAGAGCTACAAGGAGATATAGCAATATGATATCAGACATAGGAGATATAGCAATATGATATCAGGAGATATAGCAATATGATATCAGACATAGAGCCAGCAAAGGAGATATAGCAATATGATATCAGACATAGAGCTACAAGGAGATATAGCAATATGATATCAGACATAGAGCTACAAGGAGATATAGCAATATGATATCAGACATAGAGCTATAGCAATATGATATCAGAGATACAAGGAGATATAGCAATATGATATCAGACATAGAGCTACAAGGAGATATAGCAATATGATATCAGACATAGAGACAAGGAGATATAGCAATATGATATCAGACATATAGAGCTAGCAAGGAGATACAAGGAGATATAGCAATATGATATCAGACATAGAGCTACAAGGAGATATAGCAATATGATATCAGACATAGAGCTACAAGGATATATGATATATGATATCAGACATAGAGGAGATATAGCAATATGATATCAACATCGCAATATATAGCAATATGATATCAGACATAGAGCTACAAGGAGATGTAGCAATATGATATCAGACATCAGACATAGAGCTACAAGGAGATATAGCAATATAGAGCTACAAAGGAGATATAGCAATATGATATCAGACATAGAGCTACAAGGAGATATAGCAATATGATATCAGACATAGAGCCACAAGGAGATATAGCAATATGATATCAAACATAGAGCCACAAGGAGATATAGCAATATGATATCAGACATAGAGCTACAAGGAGATATAGCAATATGTCAGAGCTACAGGCAGATGCATCCACGTTAAGGAGCCACCGAAATACAACGTTTACCATAGAGGTACAGCGTGATGCATGTATGACATAGTGCTACAAGGAGATGTAGCAATATGATGGGGTTAATTACAGCTTGATACATAGAGCTACAGTTTCATGCATTGAAATGTGGAGTACCCCAGGGCTCTGCTCTGGTGCCACTCCTGTTCACCGTTTATACCAAACCACTAGGCTCTCTCATCAATGACCATCGTGTTGCCCAGGATTTCTACGCTGGCTTCACCAGTCACCCCCAGAGTCAGACTAAACGTTTGTGCCAGGATGGAGTCGTGTGTGAAAGTGTTAAATCAAGGGGGTCTAAGAACATGCTTCAACTAGATAGCGCAAAAAAATGAACTTATGATTATTTTTACTAAATCAAGATTGCAGAAATGTGGCATCGATCATCTCCAGATGGATGACGCAGAGATTCCTGTTTTTCATAGTATAAAAACCTGGAAATGTTTTAGAAAAGAATCTATCCTTGGAACATGCTAGCTATTCTCGAAATGTTCGTAGCCCTACGAAACTCATTAGCCCACTGTCCATACATTGGCTACGATCAAAGTTAAGAATTCTTAGGGCTTCTAACGTTTCGAGAATAAGCGCCAAGCATATTAATCACCTATCAGAGATCTGCCACCACCACCTGAGGAACGTTGGTTCTGTCCGTCAACTCCTTCCCGGAAACACCACAGCCACACTGATGAGATCCCTAGTATTGTCGCGGTTAGACTACTGAAATAGTCTCTTGATTGGTAATACCAACGACCAACTTCACAGACTGTAGAAGCTGCAGAACACTGCCGCCAGGATTGTCACCCGCACAAAACTTACAAGTCATTTCCAGCAGTGAAGTCCCTCCACTGGTTTAGAATCAGAAAAAGAATACAGTTCACGATTATGACTCTAACCTACCAAGCACTAAATGGAACTGCTCGACTCAATCTCCAAGCCCCTGTCTCACCCTACGTCCCACCGAGGAATCTCAGATCTGCCGACCAATCACTTCTTGTTGTGCTGCCATATAAACTCAAAACTTTCGGTCATAGATCCTTCAAACATTCAGCTGCTTTCCTGTGGAACTCTCTCCATACAGACATTAAATCTGTTCCAACGTAACTCTCTTAAGTTTTAATCTCACCTGAGGACATTCTTTTTTCTTCGCTACTGACTGTCTTGTGCTTGCGCTTAGAGCATGACCAAGTGTTGTGGAGTCACGCGCCTTACAAATAATCTATATTGTTATTACTACAGGTAGATATGTTCATGCACAGGTAGCTATGTTCCATTACATATAGTTATGATCACGTACAGGGCACCGTTCCTCAAAGCTATCGTAACTCCCATATTTTAGCATAGACTTGCGACATACGTAGCGCTACGATCGCTATGAGGAACAGGGCCCAGGTATCTATGATCACGTACAGGTATCTATGTTCACGTACAGATATCTATGTTCACGTACAAGGTATCTATGTTCACGTACAGGTATCTATGTTCACGTACAAGGTATCTATGTTCACGTACAGGTATCTATGTTCATGTACAGGTATCTATGTTCACGTACAGGTATCTATGTTCACGTACATTCACCGTTTCGCGTTTCGTTGAAATTGTAAACTTTCTTGTCCTTCCTATATTTCCCTTCCTCTGTAAACTGAGGTATAATGAAATATCGAGCATGGCGAAGCTTGTAGGCCAGCATTTGATATTCTGGATGGAAGGGGGCTCTACCTTATGAAAAAAGACGTTTGTCCACTGCATTGGCGAGACGTATCTAATCTTTCACTTGGCGCATTGAAAGCTCTTGAACTGATGCGGTGTTTAGTCCATCATTTGACACACCAAGCACTTTCAGGTATTTAAAGAGCATCGGTAAATTACATATCGAACCATTGTCTGTGACAAACTAATACATCGATTATGTTCTAAGATGGCGGGCGCCCATAGCCAGCAGACCCTACATAGCAAACAAAACATGTGACTTACCTGCGGGAAGCACCAGTAAAATCACAACTAATTGCTGCATGTTGGAATCAGAATGTCTGACGAAGATCGGAAAGTGGTGTCAGATGAATTCTCTCTCTATCCCTTCTGTTTTATACCCACAGTCCCTTTATCTTTGTGGGGGAGAGAACCTACTTACCGGGGCACCACCCATGTTGCTTAGAGCACGGGGCAGCCGAGGGGTTGGGGGTATGATTGATTAGGGGTCGTGAGTTCTACATCCGAGGATGTTAGCTTCAAACACTACACTCAGTGGCGATCCCCACCTCCATCTTGCTTCGTGGGCCGTGTGCAAACACCTTTGATCAGACATGTGATAACAGTGGGAAATAAATTAATTCTTCCTACGCTTGTGTAGATTTTGTCTACAACCCACGTGACGCGGGGCATGAATAGCGTGTATGAAGGTACAGCTCTATCAGCATCGTGTAAGTAAATGCATGGGTCTTTGCAGAAAGAGAATCGAACAGTGAACCCTATGTATAAAGAAAGACTTGGTGTCATCCAGCTCTCGCCTCTCACACCAACTCCCTAAGTTCGATTCCCATTGATTACGTCATCATTATGAACGTTTTCTACAAAAATGTATCCGTAAATATGATCGTTACTACTGTAACATAAAATGGCTTACAGCAGTTGTCTCCAGAACGATCGTAATACATCATCGTTACTTGATCGTTACTACAGTAGCTTACAGCAGTTGTCTCCAGAACGATCGTAATACATCATCGTTACTACATCGTTACTACAGTAGCTTACAGCAGTTGTCTCCAGAACGATCGTAATACATCATCGTTACTTGATCGTTACTACAGTAGCTTACAGCAGTTGTCCCAAGAACGATCGTAATACATCATCGTTACTACATCGTTACTACAGTAGCTTACAGCAGTTGTCTCCAGAACGATCGTAATACATCATCGTTACTTGATCGTTACTACAGTAGCTTACAGCCGTTGTCTCCAGAACGATCGTAATACATCATCGTTACTTGATCGTTACTACAGTAGCTTACAGCAGTTGTCTCCAGAACGATCGTAATACATCATCGTTACTACATCGTTCCTACAGTAGCGTACAGCAGTTGTCTCCAGAACGATCGTAATACATCATCGTTACTACAGTAGCTTACAGCAGTTGGCTCCAGAACGATCGTAATACATCATCGTTACTTGATCGTTACTACAGTAGCTTGCAGCAGTTGTCTCCAGAACGATCGTAATACATCATCGTTACTACATCGTTCCTACAGTAGCGTACAGCAGTTGTCTCAAGAACGATCGTAATACATCATCGTTACTTGATCGTTACTACAGTAGCTTACAGCAGTTGTCTCCAGAACGATCGTAATACATCATCGTTACTTGATCGTTACTACAGTAGCTTACAGCAGTTGTCCCCAGAACGATCGTAATACATCATCGTTACTTGATCGTTACTACAGTAGCTTACAGCAGTTGTCTCCAGAACGACCGTGATACATCATCGTTACTTCATCGTTACTTCATCGTTACTACGATCGTTACTTCATACCATACCAATGCCCACATCGCCATTCTGATGGCTTCTTGTCAGTTTCACCCGTTTAATTTTGTCAGGTTTTGAGTTCCCAATAAACTTGATTTTTTTTTAATTTAGTTCATCAACAAACGTCCAGGTTGTTGAGGCAATACAGAGAATATGTGTACGAGTGTAGATAATGCTTAAGTTTTTATCACAGTTATTTTTCCAATTAATGCCAAGTTGCGATAATTACGACTTGCTATAACACTGTTGACGACAGTCGCTGCTATTACGATAGTTACTACTTGCTATAACACTGTTGACGACAGTCGCTGCTATTACGATAGTTACGACTTGCTATGACACTGTTGACGACAGTCGTTGCCAATACGATAGTTACGACTTGCTATGATACTGTTGACGACAGTCGCTGTTATTACGATAGTTACGACTTGCTGTGATACTGCTGACGACAGGCGCTGCTATTACGATAGTTACGACTTGCTATGATACTGCTGACGACAGTCGCTGCCAATATGATAGTTACGACTTGCTATGACACTGTTGACGACGGTCGCTGCTAATACGATAGTTACGACTTGCTATGACACTGTTGACGAGAGTTGCTGCTACAACGATAGTGACTATAAACCTTACGACTGTCGTTACGAAGGCGATTGCTACTTCATGGTACGATATTACTTACAATAATAGATATTATAATATTGCCCGAACATTGAAGAACATGTGCACGTCGCATATATAGATCAATGGATTTCAGTTTTGAAACAGCAGAGAGGTTCCTGAAACGGTATTCCTTGAATTAGTATTGGAACAAGGATACATGCTGCGGACGACCTTTCTATGCTAGAACCTGTTAGACTGTTACACATAACACCAAACAGCACGTGATATTTTGCTAGTGCTACTGTAGTGTTATTGCTTATGACATTTTTAAGGAAGGTTGATTGATTTCTGTTGTCTATCATCTTTGTCATTCGTATTCATTCTGTCTATCTTACACTCGTGATTTGCTTGATTGTATTCCATGTTTACGTGTGAACTAGCGACGTGTCTAATGTTGCAGGACGCCAACTGAAGGAATCTGGCGGAAGTCAGACCAAATGTTCCTGTCTGTGACGACCAGACAGGACAGGTACCAACAGACCTAGGTGTTCAAGATTGACCCTTTAAGGCCAACCCAGATCCACAACAGTACAGCATTGATTGATCCGAAACCAGGCTCTACCTAGTCGAGATCAAGGCAAGGGCAACGGCTGCAGAACTTCACCAGGCTACTTGAGTACGACTGCGCGTCAGACGAGTAGATATCTTCACCAGCTAATCTCCACACTTGACGACCACAAGTTGAACCGGCCGTGGGAATCCTCACACTGACAACACATGTCGGTGATGTACACGACGTGGAAACAAGTAATTGTCACTGGTGACGTGGCGTTTTTCAGGTGACTCACTGTGTACTTCCTTGATAGGCGTGGTCGTGTAACGTGACGTGGGAATGAACGTCTAGGTAACGTTAACGTCACACCTCATCACAGACACAGGAGTGGGTCAGGTGGGTGTGGGGTGGCAGCCCCGGGACTGAAGTTGAACGAACCTCCATTGTGCAATGAAAGATTAATTACCAGTGCTGTAACTTGACGGTTTGTCGTTCCGGACGACGAGTCGGTGATGCTTATCTCCAGTAGGACAACATCCTCGATATACCTCAGTTCTTACCACACACAAGTCGGCAATGCTCACCTCCAGCAAGACAACCTCCTCGATATACCCCAGTTCTTACCACACACAAGTCGGCGATGCTTACCTCCAGGAGGACAACCTCCTCGATATACCCCAGTGCTTACCACACACAAGTCGGCGATGCTTACCTCCAGCAGGACAACCTCCTCGATATACCTCAGTGCTTACCACACACAAGTCGGCGATGCTTACCTCCAGCAGGACAACCTCCTCGATATACCCCAGTGCTTACCACACACAAGTCGGTGATGCTTACCTCCAGCAGGACAACCTCCTCGATATACCCCAGTTCTTACCACACACAAGTCGGTGATGCTTACCTCCAGCAGGACAACCTCCTCGATATACCCCAGTTCTTACCACACACAAGTCGGCGATGCTTACCTCCAGCAGGGCAACCTCCTCGATATACCCCAGTGCTTACCACACACAAGTCGGCGATGCTTACCTCCAGCAGGACAACCTCCTCGATATACCCCAGTGCTTACCACACACAAGTCGGTGATGCTTACCTCCAGCAGGACAACCTCCTCGATATACCCCAGTGCTTACCACACACAAGTCGGTGATGCTTACCTCCAGCAGGACAACCTCCTCGATATACCCCAGTTCTTACCACACACAAGTCGGCGATGCTTACCTCCAGCAGGACAACCTCCTCGATATACCCCAGTTCTTACCACACACACATGCTTAGTCGGCGATGCTTACCTCCAGCAGGACAACCTCCTCGATATACCCCAGTGCTTACCACACACAAGTCAGTGATGCTTACCTCCAGCAGGACAACCTCCTCGATATACCCCAGTTCTTACCACACACAAGTCGGCGATGCTTATCTCCAGCAGGATAACCTCCTCGATATACCCCAGTGCTTACTACACACAAGTTGGTGATGCTTACCTCCAGCAGGACAACCTCCTCGATATACCCCAGTGCTTACCACACACAAGTCAGTGATGCTTACCTCCAGCAGGGCAACCTCCTCAGAGTACCAGAACCAACAATGGAACTCCCTCCCAATGGAACTTTCCCTTTTAAACACGCCCAGGTCAGCGTAACAGACGTGTTGAGGAGACGTGTGCACCCACCTTGAACGTGGCCAGGCGCTGCAAGATGACGAGGACAGGCTCACTTATAGGCAGTATTGCCAACTTACATCAATGTCAGATGACTGGTATAATGCGTCCCCATTTCCTTCAGTATTATCGTATACCTCTAACCATAAGAGAATGTCTCATGACGTTTCTGATGTTTTAGGTTGCTTAGGGGTACCCCCAATGGATCAAGAGTATGCATTATTCAATTTTTTTAAAGTAATCATAAGTCTAAGTGAAACATGTCTACTTCACTGTAGCAGCAAGACACACACACACACACACACACACACACACACACACACACACACACACACACACACACACACACACACACACACACACACACACACACACACACACACACACACACACACACACACACACACACACACACACACACACACACACACACACACCACCTGGATGTAATGTCGCTGAACTGAGCTCATCAGTTTAACGGTTTGATAATCCACCCCTGACGCAAACCTTTTCTGTTCCACCACTTGATGTTACGGCATATTAATAAACGACATTTCTGACTTAAACACTTATCGACCAAATATGCCTCCTAAACCTGGCCAATTCATTCATTCAGAGGTAAAACATTGGATTAAATTCAGTTTATTCTTCAGATCTTGCCTTTTACTTCCCAATTTCCGCACATTTTTTGAATGGGGACGATCAACCGACTTCTCTGTCCCGGTCACATTGATGAAAGTGTTTGGTTGAGACAGCACCACCTGGCACAAACAGTCACCTGACACACATAGCCACGTGACACGGCGAGGCTGGAGACAAGACGGCCTGGTGGTGGTTACGTGTGAACTGAAAGATAATCAATGTAGGTTAAAGTGACCTATTTAGTGTCTAATATACTCGAGGCATTCTCGTATTTTAAGGAGTAGACGTTCTTACTGACTCATTTAGGAAAAACGGAATTACGACGAAACAGTGAATTTCCATGATAATATAGCGTTATACGACGACAACTGAGCAACTTGTTGAAGCCTAGAGTGTCATGGGTGTCATTATGTGAACAAAGTTGTCCTCATGGGTGTCATAATAGTGTCATCATTGTGAAATAGGGTGTCATCATGTGAACAAAGGTGTCATCATTGTGAAATAGGGTGTCATCATGGTGAACAATTGTGTCATCATGGGTGTCATCATGGTGAAGTAGGGTGTCATCATGGGTGTCATCGTGGTGAAGTAGGGTGTCATCATGGTGAACTAAGGTGTGCAACAAGATGCAACAAGTCTATTGCCTGACAACTTCTATATTGCGAAAGATGCAAGGGTTGACAACTTCTACGTAGCAACAGATGCAAAGGTTGGCAACTTCTACATAGCAACAGATGCAAAGGTTGACAACTTCTATATAGCAACAGATGCAATGTTTGACAACTTCTACATAGCAACAGATGCAAAGGTTGACAACTTCTATATAGCAACAGATGCAATGTTTGACAACTTCTACATAGCAACAGATGCAAGGGTTGACAACTTCTATATAGCAACAGATGCAAAGGTTGGCAACTTCTACATAGGAACAGATGTACGGGTTGACAACTTCTACTTAGCAACAGATGCAAAGGTTGACAACTTCTACATAGCAACAGATGCAAAGGTTGACAACTTCTACAAAGCAACAGGTGCAATGTTTGACAGCTTATATCTTGTAACAGATGCAAGGGTTGACAACTTCTACATAGAAACAGATGCAAGGGTTGACAACTTCTATATAGCAACAGATGCAAGGGTTGACAACTTCTATATAGCAACAGATGCAAAGTTTGGCAACTTTTGCATAGCAGCTGATGTACAGGTTGACAACTTCTACATAGCAACAGATGCAAAGGTTGGCAACTTCTGCATAGCAACAGATGCAATGTCTGGCAACCTCTATGCAACAACATATTGAGGGGTTGACAACTTCCACATAGCAACAGATGCAATGCTTGACAACTTCTATGCAGCAACGGATGCAAGGGTTGATAACTTCTACATAGCAACATATGCAATGGTTGACAACTTCTACATAGCAACACATGCAAAGGTTGACAACTTCTATATAGCAACAGATGCAAAGTTTGGCAACTTTTGCATAGCAGCAGATGTACGGGTTGACAACTTCTACATAGCAACAGATGCAAAGGTTGGCAACTTCTGCATAGCAACAGATGCAATGTCTGGCAACCTCTATGCAACAACATATTGAGGGGTTGACAACTTCCACATAGCAACAGATGCAATGCTTGACAACTTCTATGCAGCAACGGATGCAAGGGTTGATAACTTCTACATAGCAACATATGCAATGGTTGACAACTTCTACATAGCAACACATGCAAAGGTTGACAACTTCTGCATAGCAACAGATGCAATGTCTGGCAACCTCTATGCAGCAACGGATGGAGGGGTTGACAACTTCTACATAGCAACAGATGCAATGGTCTGAAAGCCTCTACATAGCAACAGATGGAAGGGTTGACAACTTTGAAAACTTCACATAGCAACAGATGGTAGTGACTGTAGTTGTTCTTCACTTGGGCCTAAAGAGGCGACCTACTTCTGATAAGAATTGTGTCACCAACCATGCAAGCTTAAAATCAACTTATTCTTCATCCTCAGTCTACGCTGATGCTTGGTAGACATACTCGTGGACAGTTGCCCCAAGCTGTCTGTTAAAACCTTCAGTAAATGGGAAATACTATCAATGTTATCGCGGCGGTGGCACAGCCGAGTATTAGTTCTTCACGCCGAAGAGACCGGGTTCGATCCCACACAAAGGTTCCGATTCTTAGAGGCCTACGCCGTGATATGACCAAAACAACAGTAGACGTGACGCACAGTGTTGTGTACTCCATGTTTGAAGGGACTGATCGGAATATCAACACATGCAGACATTTACAAGCGTTATTTATGGACGGAGGAACATGGTCCCAACCCGAACACACACAACCCAAGGAAGGAAGATGGAGACCCGACCCGAAAACGTGGAGACAACGAAAGGAGCACGAAGGAGGAACGACAGCCACACAGACACAGGAACGAACCCACACAGAAGGACAACAGGTAACGACAGCCACACACAGTCCCCAGCACAGGCAGTGGAAGGACAACCAGGCAGACACAGCCACAACCCCACAACCCCAGGAGGAAGGAGGAACGAGAAAAAGGACAGGAACGACAGCAGGCAGTGACAACCCCAGTGAGGCAGCCCCAGGAACGACAGTGAACGAACCCCAGGAATGACACAACGAGAGGACAACCCCAGAAAAGAGGCAGACACAGTGAGGCAGGAACGACACACAACAACCCCAGCAGGAGAGAGGAACGACACAGAAAGAAAGGAGAACGGAGGCACAGGAACGACAACCCCACAGGCATGACACAGTGGTAGTGGAACACACAGTAGTGTGGTAACGATAGTTGTGGCAGAAAGGAAAATGAAGGAAAACGGAGGAAGGAGGTAACGGGATAGTAGAGGTGAACGACACAGGAAAAGAGGAACGATACACAGAAAGAAAAGAGGAACGGATAGCTGTGGTAGTAGTGATAGTTATGGTAGTGGTAGTGAGGAATGATAGTCCAGAAAGAGGAAGGATAGTTGTGGTAGAATGATAGTAGTAGTGGATAGCTGTGGAGGAAATAGCCAGAAGGAAGGAAGGAATGAAGGAACAACGATAGTTGTAGTAGTGATAGTGAAGTAGTAGCGATAGTTGTGGTAGTAGTGGTAGTGGTAGTAGTGGTAACGATAGTTGTAGTAATGGTAGTAGTGATAGCGATAGTTGTGGTAGTAGTGGTAGTAGTAGTAGTGGTAACGATAGTTGTAGTAGTGGTAGTAGTGGTTGTTGTGGTAGCGATAGTTGTGGTAGTAGTGGTAGTGGTAGTAGTGGTAACGATAGTTGTGGTAGTAGTGGTAGTAGTGATAGCGATAGTTGTCGTAGTAATGGTAGTGGTAGTAGTGGTAGGAGTGGTAACGATAGTTGTAGTGAGTGGTAGCGATAGTTGTGGTAGTAGTGGTAGTTGTGGTAGTAGTGGTAGTGATAACGATAGTTGTTGTAATAGTGGTAGTGGTAGTGGCAATGGTAGTAGTAGTGGTAGTAGTCGTCATAGTGGTGGTGGTGGTAGTTGTAGTCTTGGTAGAGGTAGTAGTATCCGTAGTAGTAGTGGTAGAGGTAGTAAAGGTAATAGTAGTAGTACTAATAGTCGCAGTGGTAGCGGTGCTAGTCATGACAGTGGTGGTAGTAGTAGTAGTAGTCGTGATAATGGTAGTAGTAGTGGTAATGGTGGTCGTAGCAATCGTGATAGAGGTAGTAGTGGTAGTAGTACGTAGTACTGGTAGTTGTAGTTCTAGTGGTAGTGATGGTGGTAGTGGTTGTAGTGGTAGTTCTAGTGGTAGTGATGGTGGTAGTGGTTGTAGTGATAGTACTACTGGCAGTATTGGTAAACGTTATAGATACAGTAGTAGTAGTAGCAGTGGTAGTGGTTGTAGTAGTAGTAGTAGTAGTAGTACTGGTGGTACTGGTTGTGGTTGTGGTTGTGGTAGCAGTGGTAGTGGTATTGGTATTGGTTGTGGTAGTAGTGGCGATACTGGTGGTGGTGGTAGTAGTAGTCGTAGTAGTACTGGTGGTTGTGGTGGTACTGGTGGTTGTGGTGGTAGTAGTAGTGGTGGTTCTGGTAGTAGTAGTGATAGTGGTAGTAGTAGTGGCAGTGAAAGTAGTACAGTGGCATCAGCTCCGCATATCCACTACATGAGTGTGCGAGGATTACCTTTAGGACAGTAGAACCTGCCGAAGAAGGACTGTGCCATGCACAGATAGTAGGACTCGCACTTGTCTTCGATATCGGCGTAGCGGTGATCGTACTTCAAGGTACATGGCTTCACTTCGTTACACTTCACGTGGTTACTCCCGGGGCTGAAACATGGCGTGACGTGACACCTCCGTTATCCACATCCAGGGAAATAAATCATGTGTGAAATTTGTTATGGTACAAGTTTGGCGTAGTTTGTTAGCACAGTAGCATTTTGATTTCACGACATGACACGTGATAAAGTAGGCGTGCACGACATGACACATGATAAAGTGAGCGTGCACGACATGACACATGATAAAGTAAGCGTGCACGACATGACACATGATAAAGTAAGCGTGCACGACATGACACATGATAAAGTAAGCGTGCACGACATGACACATGATAAAGTAAGCGTGCACGACATGACACATCATAAAGTAAGCGTGCACGACATGACACATCATAAAGTAAGCGTGCACGACATGACACATGATAAAGTAAGCGTGCACGACATGACACATGATAAAGTAAGCGTGCACGACATGACACATGATAAAGTAAGCGTGCACGACAGGACACATCATAAAGTGAGTTTTCAAGACATGACACGTGATAAAGTAGGCGTTTGCAACACAGCACATGATAAAGCAGGCATTCACGACATAACACATGATAAAGTAGGAGTTTGCAACACGGCACATGATAAAGTAGGCATTCACGGCATAACACATGATAACACTAAAGTAGACATTCACGACATGACACATGACTAAGACTTAGTGAATGTAATAAACTAAATGTTCACGACATGACACATGATAAAGTGATAGTTCAATGCAAGATTAATCAAAAACATTATTTCTGTTTGAACAATAATTATCCTCAATCTCACATACGTCCAATTAGCCAAAAACCGAAAAAAAACAACTCACGGCAACCTGATGTTTAGTCAATAAACAAATGAGTAACCTGATGTTTGGTCAATAAACAAATGAGTAACCTGATGTTTAGTCAATAAACGAATATTATACTCACTGCAACCTGATGTTTAGTCAATAAACGAATATTATACTCACGGCAACCTGATGTTTAGCCATAAACGAACGTTATACTCACGGCAACCTGATGTTTAGTCATTAAATGAACGTTATACTCACGGCAACCTGATGTTTAGTCAATAAACGAAAGTTATACTCACTGCAACCTGATGTTTAGTCAATAAACGAACGTTATACTCACTGCAACCTGATGTTTAGTCAATAAACGAAAGTTATACTCACTGCAACCTGATGTTTAGTCAATAAATGAACGTTATACTCACGGCAACCTGATGTTTAGCCAATAAACGAAAGTTATACTCACTGCAACCTGATGTTTAGTCAATAAACGAACGTTATACTCACTGCAACCTGATGTTTAGTCAATAAACGAATATTATACTCACGGCAACCTGATGTTTAGTCAATAAACGAAAGTTATACTCACTGCAACCTGATGTTTAGTCAATAAATGAACGTTATACTCACGGCAACCTGATGTTTAGTCAATAAACGAAAGTTATACTCACTGCAACCTGATGTTTAGTCAATAAACGAAAGTTATACTCACTGCAACCTGATGTTTAGTCAATAAACGAAAGTTATACTCACTGCAACCTGATGTTTAGTCAATAAATGAACGTTATACTCACTGCAACCTGATGTTTAGCCAATAAACGAAAGTTATACTCACTGCAACCTGATGTTTAGTCAATAAACGAACGTTATACTCACGGCAACTTGATGTTTAGTCAATAAACGAACGTTATACTCACTGCAACCTGATGTTTAGTCAATATATGTATGCCATGCACTTGCGTGATAGTAAAACGTTGACTTACGGAACACAGGCGTTGGAATCCCGGTCATACACCTGACCAGTTGGACAGTAGGTGGTGAAAGGGACCCCGTTCTTGCACGTCACATAGCCCCAGCAACCCATCTCCAGGAAGCCATTTTGCTTGTATTGACACGAGACCCAGGAGTGGGTGGGTAGCGGTCCTACAGTTGTCTGACTGTACACTGTAACCGAAGTAGAAGCGTCAGGGTTTGACGTATACATACACGCACGCACGCACGCACGCACGCACGCACGCACGCACGCACGCACGCACGCACACACACACACACATACATACATACATACAGCTGGAATATTGCTGAGTGATGCGATACTCACTCACTATTGAAATACATGTGTGGCTTCTTATAATTACACAGGTTTCAGTCAGTTTGTCTTACACCTTTTTGTTATTTTGTAAAATGACTGAGTGAATCAAGATGATTATTTGTACACACTGCCTGTGACATGCATGGAGGTGGGGGGACACCAATAATGTTAATAGTTTAGTAAGTACAGCATCCAGATCCCCTGACAGACCACGCTGGACCATGATGTAAGCGCAGTGCTGGACCACTCAGACAGCAAGATACTGGACCACTCAGACAGTCAGATACTGGACCACTCAGACAGTCAGATACTGGACCACTCAGACAGTCAGATACTGGACAACTCAGACAGTCAGATACTGGACCACTTAGACAGTCAGATACTGGACCACTCAGACAGTCAGATACTGGACCACTCAGACAGTCAGATACTGGACCACTCAGACAGTCACATACTGGACCACTCAGACAGACATATACTGGACCACTCAGACAGATATATATATATATATACATATATACTGGACAACTCAGACAGATATATACTGGACCACTCAGACAGAAAAATACTACACCACTCAGACAGACATTTACTGCACCACACAGACAGGCATATATACTGAACGACTCAGACAGATATATATATATATATATATATATATATATATATATATATATATATATATATGTATACTGGACAACTCAGACAGACATACACTGGATCACTCAGACAGACATATACTGCACCACACAGACAGACATTTACTGCACCACACAGACAGACATATACTGGACCACTCAGACAGATATATATATATATATACATATATACTGGACAACTCAGACAGATATATACTGGACCACTCAGACAGACATATACTGCACCACACAGACAGACATTTACTGCACCACACAGACAGGCATATATACTGAACGACTCAGACAGATATATATATACATATATACTGGACAACTCAGACAGACATATACTGGACCACTCAGACAGACATATACTGCACCACACAGACAGACATTTACTGCACCACACAGACAGGCATATATACTGAACGACTCAGACAGTTAGATACTGGACCATAGAGACAGTCAGATATTGGACCACACAGACAGACATATACTGGACCACTCAGACAGAAAAATACTACACCACTCAGACAGACATTTACTGCACCACACAGACAGGCATATATACTGAACGACTCAGACAGTTAGATACTGGACCATAGAGACAGTCAGATATTGGACCACACAGACAGACATATACTGGACCACTCAGACAGAAAAATACTACACCACTCAGACAGACATTTACTGCACCACACAGACAGGCATATATACTGAACGACTCAGACAGTTAGATACTGGACCATAGAGCCAGTCAGATATTGGACCACACAGACAGACATATACTGGACCACTCAGACAGTCAGATACTGGACCACTCAGTCAGACATATACTGGACCACTCAGTCAGAGAAATACTGGACCACTCAGTCAGACATATACTGTACCACTCAGTCAGACATTTACTGGACCACTCAGTCAGACATATACTGGACCACTCAGACAGACATTTACTGGACCACTCATACAGACATATACTGGACCACTCAGTCAGAGAAATACTGGACCACTCAGTCAGACATATACTGGACCACTCAGACAGACATATACTGGATTACAAACGAAGTATGATGATGTTCTTAACTTTGACGATTGGCTAATAATTCACACACCCGAGTAGCTCAGGGAGAACGTGCCACAGCTACATTGCACACGAATCAGTCAGATATATTTATTGCTACAAAAGTATACATTGTCATTAACGGTAGCGTATATAGATGATGAAGAAAACGTGTAGACAATACAGACCCGCTACAGGCAGCAGAGCGCAAAGACATAGAAGAACCTGCATGTCGTCGGGATCCTCCAGTACTGGGATATAGCATGTGTCTGTGCAGGAGATTCTTATCTCTCGTCTCTGACCTGCAGACAGAAACAGCACACACTGACCTGGACAGATTCCCTGACCTGGGGACAGAAACAGCACACACTGTCCTGGACAGATTCCCTGATTTAGAGACAGAAATTAACACTACACATTGTCCTGGACAGATTCCCTGATCTAGAAACAGAAACAGCACACACTGTCCTGGACAGATTCCCTGATCTAGAAACAGAAACAGTACACTCTGTCTTGGACAGATTCCCTGACCTGGGGACAGAAACACTACACACTGTTCTGGACAGATTCCCTGACCTGGGGACAGAAACACTACACACTGTTCTGGACAGATTCCCTGACCTGGGGACAGAAACAGCACACTCTGTCCTGGACAGATTCCCTGACCTTGGGACGGAAACACTACACACTGTCCTGGACAGATTCCCTGACCTGGGGACAGAAACACTACACACTGTCCTGGACAGATTCCCTGACCTGGGGACAGAAACAGCACACACTGTCCTGGACAGATTCCCTGATTTAGAGACTGAAACACTACACATTGTCCTGGACAGATTCCCTGATCTAGAAACAGAAACAGCACACACTGTCCTGGACAGGTTCCCTGATCTAGAAACAGAAACAGCACACACTGTCCTGGACAGATTCCCTGACCTGGAGACAGAAACAGCACACACTGTCCTGGACAGATTCAATGACCTGCAGACAGAAAGAGCACACACTGTCGTGGACAGATTCCGTGACCTGGAGACAGAAACACTACACACTGTCCTGGACAGATTCAATGACCTGCAGACAGAAAGAGCACACACTGTCCTGGACAGATTCCGTGACCTGGAGACAGAAACACTTCACACTGTCCTGGACAGATTCCCTGATTTAGAGACAGAAACACTACACACTGTCCTGGAAAGATTCCCTGATCTAGAGACAGAAACACTACACACTGTCCTGGACAGATTCCCTGATTTAGAGACAGAAACACTACACACTGTCCTGGACAGATTCAATGACCTGCAGACAGAAAGAGCACACACTGTCCTGGACAGATTCCGTGACCTGGAGACAGAAACACTTCACACTGTCCTGGACAGATTAAATGAAATGGGGACAGAAACTACACACTGTCCTGGACAGATTCCCTGATTTAGAGACAGAAACACTACACACTGTCCTGGAAAGATTCCCTGATCTAGAGACAGAAACACTACACACTGTCCTGGACAGATTCTCTGATCTAGAGACAGAAACAGCACACACTGTCCTGGACAGATTCAATGACCTGCAGACAGAAAAAGCACACACTGTCCTGGACAGATTCCGTGACCTGGAGACAGAAACACTCACTACACACTGTCCTGGACAGATGAAAGGAAATGGGGACAGAAACACTACACACTGTCCTGGAAAGATTCCCTGATTTAGAGACAGAAACACTACACACTGTCCTGGAAAGATTCCCTGATCTAGAGACAGAAACAGCACACACTGTCCTGGACAGATTCCCTGATTTAGAGACAGAAACACTACACACTGTCCTGGACAGATTCCCTGATCTAGAGACAGAAACACTACACACTGTCCTGGACAGATTCTCTGATCTAGAGACAGAAACACTACACTCTGTCCTGAACAGATTCCCCGACCAACAGACAGAAACTATACACACTGTCCTGGACAGATCCCCTGATCTAGAGACAGAAACACTACACACTGTCCTGGACAGATCCCCTGACCTGGAGACAGAAACACTACACACTGTTCTTGACAGATATCCCTGATCTCGAGACAGAAACACTACAAACTGTCCTGGACAGATTCCGTGACCTGGAGACAGAAACACTACACACTGTCCTGGACAGAATCTCTGATCTAGATACAGAAACACTACACACTGTCCTGGACAGATTCCCTGATCTAGAGACAGTAACAGCACACACTGTCCTGAACAGATTCCCTGATTTAGAGACAGAAACAGCACACACTGGCCTGCAGAGATTCCCTGATCTAGAGACAGAAACACTTCACACTGTCCTGGACAGATTCCCTGATCTCGAGACTGTAACACTACACACTGTCCTGGACAGATTCCCTGATCTAGAGACAGTAACACTAAACTCTGTCCTGGACAGATTCCCTGATCTAGAAACAGAAACACTACACACTGTCCTGGACAGATTCCCTGATCTAGAGACAGAAACACTACACACTGTCCTGGACAGATTCCCTGATTTAGAGACAGAAACAGCACACACTGGCCTGCAGAGATTCCCTGATCTAGAGACAGAAACACTTCACACTGTCCTGGACAGATTCCCTGATCTCGAGACTGTAACACTAAACTCTGTCCTGGACAGATTCCCTGATCTAGAGACAGAAACACTACACACTGTCCTGGACAGATTCCCTGATCTAGAGGCAGTAACACTAACATCTGTCCTGGACAGATTCCCTGATCTAGAGACAGAAACACTACACACTGTCGTGGACAGATTCCCTGATCTAGAGGCAGTAACACTAACATCTGTCCTGGACAGATTCCCTGATCTAGAGACAGAAACACTACACACTGTCCTGGACAGATTCCCTGATCTAGAGGCAGTAACACTAACATCTGTCCTGGACAGATTCCCTGATCTAGAGACAGAAACACTACACACTGTCCTGGACAGATTCCGTGATCTAGAGACAGAAACACTACACACTTTTCTTGACAGATTCCCTGATCTAGAGACAGTAACAGCACACACTGTCGTGGACAGATTCCCTGATCTAGAGACAGAAACCTGGGAAAGCACTGTAAACGAAGCTGAAAAACCGTTTTCTTGGCCCGAGACATCACCAGAGGACATAGTGACTGACAAAAAGGCTGTTTTAAAAGGACTGACTGACTGAGTAAAGTTTTACGCCGCTTCTAGCAATATTCCAGCAATATCACAGCGGGGGACACCAGAAATGGGCTTAAGACATTGTGCCCATGTGGGAAATCGAACCCGGGTCTTCGTCGTGACGAGCCAACACTTTTACCACTAGGCTACCCCACCGCACCTGTTTTAAAAGGAAACAAAGCAAGCAGTGACATATGCACATGAGCATTAATTAATCACCGCCAGAATCCAAGGGCAGGTTTGTAAGTTTTGGTCCAAACAGGCGATCATACCGAAGCATACTTGAATGAAAATGCAAAACATGTGCTTCACAAAATATCTCGAAGGCAAAGGGTCGCATTATTACGTGCTGCAATGGCTCCTAGAACAATTTGCCTCAAGTTTCATTATACCGAAGCATGGGGTCACCGGTGAAGTCAAGGGTCGTTCAAGAGCTTGAAGACAGAGGAAGACCACTGGCCACAATGATCGAGTCTTTATTTGGCAACACGCCGCCCCATGACCCTTCCATACCTCGGCTATGGAGTACAGTGGAGTGGGAGTCCGAATTTCCATCAAGTTCCATCGGAAGGAGATCGTGGACTGCTGGTCTGAGGGCGCGACGTCCGATCAGATGTCCTTCGCTCATAGACAAACACAGGCAGGAACGCTGGCCTCCTTCCGATGGCTCAAAGAAAGCCGTAATTTGAGGGCATCACGTAGGGTTCACAGGTCTGATGAAAGTCGTCATCTTCTATGCATAAAGTGTTATCCTAAATATAACATATGTTACATTTGACCACTTTCTATATGGCGTTGTGTATTCATAACTTTAGACGTCACCGTTCTCGAGACATCACCTATTTGCAGATCAACACCATCTTCGAAACATTACCATGGCCCACAAGGAGCCACGATATGACCCTCTCGAACATCGTTGGGACATGGACGCCGACTTCGAACTTGAGACCCTACTGTTTAAAACTGCCAGTTGTGTTGATCACACAATCGTATATATATATAACAATCATTATTTGAGAACTGATCAGATGGGTGGCGTAGTCGTGGTGATCATACATTTTGGAATAGATAATATTCACGTTTTTGTGTATTCCCCTCAGATTGCAAGTATATAGTTGCCACATTTCAGTTTTAGTTTTGGTTTTGGCTCTAATCAGAGTAAAACTTGTTACGTTTAATACGCGGAATGTAACAGTGTATACAGGCTACGCTCCTCCACCTTGGTAACAGTGTATACAGGCTACGTTCCTCCACCTTGGTAACAGTGTATACAGGCTACGCTCCTCCACCTTGGTAACAGTGTATACAGGCTACGCTCCTCCACCTTGGTAACAGTGTATACAGGCTACGCTCCTCCACCTTGGTAACAGTGTATACAGGCTGCTCCTCCACCTTGGTAACAGTGTATACAGGCTACGCTCCTCCACCTTGGTAACAGTGTATACAGGCTACGCTCCTCCACCTTGGTAACAGTGTATACAGGCTACGCTCCTCCACCTTGGTAACAGTGTATACAGGCTACGCTCCTCCACCTTGGTAACAGTGTATACAGGCTACGCTCCTCCACCTTGGTAACAGTGTATACAGGCTACGCTCCTCCACCTTGGTAACAGTGTATACAGGCTACGCTCCTCCACCTTGGTAACAGTGTATACAGGCTACGCTCCTCCACCTTGGTAACAGTGTATACAGGCTACGCTCCTCCACCTTGGTAACAGTGTATACAGGCTACGCTCCTCCACCTTGGTAACAGTGTATACAGGCTACGCTCCTCCACCTTGGTAACAGTGTATACAGGCTACGCTCCTCCACCTTGGTAACAGTGTATACAGGCTACGCTCCTCCACCTTGGTAACAGTGTATACAGGCTACGCCCTCCACCTTGGTAACAGTGTATACAGGCTACGCTCCTCCACCTTGGTAACAGTGTATACAGGCTGTCCTCCACCTTGGTAACAGTGTATACAGGCTACGCTCCTCCACCTTGGTAACAGTGTATACAGGCTACGCTCCTCCACCTTGGTAACAGTGTATACAGGCTACGCTCCTCCACCTTGGTAACAGTGTATACAGGCTACGCTCCTCCACCTTGGTAACAGTGTATACAGGCTACGCTCCTCCACCTTGGTAACAGTGTATACAGGCTACGCTCCTCCACCTTGGTAACAGTGTATACAGGCTACGCTCCTCCACCTTGGTAACAGTGTATACAGGCTACGCTCCTCCACCTTGGTAACAGTGTATACAGGCTACGCTCCTCCACCTTGGTAACAGTGTATACAGGCTACGCTCCTCCACCTTGGTAACAGTGTATACAGGCTACGCTCCTCCACCTTGGTAACAGTGTATACAGGCTACGCTCCTCCACCTTGGTAACAGTGTATACAGGCTACGCTCCTCCACCTTGGTAACAGTGTATACAGGCTACGCTCCTCCACCTTGGTAACAGTGTATACAGGCTACGTTCCTCCACCTTGGTAACAGGCTGTCCACCTTGGTAACAGGCTACGCTCCTCCACCTTGGTAACAGTGTATCCACAGGCTACGCTCCTCCACCTTGGTAACAGTGTATACAGGCTACGCTCCTCCACCTTGGTAACAGTGTATACAGGCTACGCTCCTCCACCTTGGTAACAGTGTATACAGGCTACGCCCTCCACCTTGGTAACAGTGTATACAGGCTACGCTCCTCCACCTTGGTAACAGTGTGTATACAGGCTACGCTCCTCCACCTTGGTAACAGTGTATACAGGCTACGCTCCTCCACCTTGGTAACAGTGTATACAGGCTACGCTCCTCCACCTTGGTAACAGTGTATACAGGCTACGCTCCTCCACCTTGGTAACAGTGTATACAGGCTACGCTCCTCCACCTTGGTAACAGTGTATACAGGCTACGCTCCTCCACCTTGGTAACAGTGTATACAGGCTACGCTCCTCCACCTTGGTAACAGTGTATACAGGCTACGCTCCTCCACCTTGGTAACAGTGTATACAGGCTACGCTCCTCCACCTTGGTAACAGTGTATACAGGCTACGCTCCTCCACCTTGGTAACAGTGTATACAGGCTACGCTCCTCCACCTTGGTAACAGTGTATACAGGCTACGCTCCTCCACCTTGGTAACAGTGTATACAGGCTACGCTCCTCCACCTTGGTAACAGTGTATACAGGCTACGCTCCTCCACCTTGGTAACAGTGTATACTCCAGGCTACAGTGTATACTCCACCTTGGTAACAGTGTAACAGTGCGGCTCCTCCACTCCACAGGCTACGCTCCTCCACCTTGGTAACAGTGTATACAGGCTACGCTCCTCCACCTTGGTAACAGTGTATACAGGCTACGCTCCTCCACCTTGGTAACAGTGTATACAGGCTACGCTCCTCCACCTTGGTAACAGTGTATACAGGCTACGCTCCTCCACCTTGGTAACAGTGTATACAGGCTACGCTCCTCCACCCTGGTAACAGTGTATACAGGCTACGCTCCTCCACCTTGGTAACAGTGTATACAGGCTACGCTCCTCCACCTTGGTAACAGTGTATACAGGCTACGCTCCTCCACCTTGGTAACAGTGTATACAGGCTACGCTCCTCCACCTTGGTAACAGTGTATACAGGCTACGCTCCTCCACCTTGGTAACAGTGTATACAGGCTACGCTCCTCCACCTTGGTAACAGTGTATACAGGCTACGCTCCTCCACCTTGGTAACAGTGTATACAGGCTACGCTCCTCCACCTTGGTAACAGTGTATACAGGCTACGCCTCCCTCCACCTTGGTAACAGTGTATACAGGCTACGCTCCTCCACCTTGGTAACAGTGTATACAGGCTACGCTCCTCCACCTTGGTAACAGTGTATACAGGCTACGTTCCTCCACCTTGGTAACAGTGTATACAGGCTACGCTCCTCCACCTTGGTAACAGTGTATACAGGCTACGCTCCTCCACCTTGGTAACAGTGTATACAGGCTACGCTCCTCCACCTTGGTAACAGTGTATACAGGCTACGCTCCTCCACCTTGGTAACAGTGTATACAGGCTACGCTCCTCCACCTTGGTAACAGTGTATACAGGCTACGCTCCTCCACCTTGGTAACAGTGTATACAGGCTACGCTCCTCCACCTTGGTAACAGTGTATACAGGCTACGCTCCTCCACCTTGGTAACAGTGTATACAGGCTACGCTCCTCCACCTTGGTAACAGTGTATACAGGCTACGCTCCTCCACCTTGGTAACAGTGTATGTATACAGGCTACGCTCCTCCACCCTCCACCTTGGTAACAGTCCAGTGTATACAGGCTACGGTAACTCCTCCACCTTGGTAACAGTGTATACAGGCTACGCTCCTCCACCTTGGTAACAGTGTATACAGGCTACGCTCCTCCACCTTGGTAACAGTGTATACAGGCTACGCTCCTCCACCTTGGTAACAGTGTATACAGGCTACGTCCTCCACCTTGGTAACAGTGTATACAGGCTACGCTCCTCCACCTTGGTAACAGTGTATACAGGCTACGGCTCCTCCACCTTGGTAACAGTGTATACAGGCTACGCTCCTCCACCTTGGTAACAGTGTATACAGGCTACGCTCCTCCACCTTGGTAACAGTGTATACAGGCTACGCTCCTCCACCTTGGTAACAGTGTATACAGGCTACGCTCCTCCACCTTGGTAACAGTGTATACAGGCTACGCTCCTCCACCTTGGTAACAGTGTATACAGGCTACGCTCCTCCACCTTGGTAACAGTGTATACAGGCTACGCTCCTCCACCTTGGTAACAGTGTATACAGGCTACGCTCCTCCACCTTGGTAACAGTGTATACAGGCTACGCTCCTCCACCTTGGTAACAGTGTATACAGGCTACGCTCCTCCACCTTGGTAACAGTGTATACAGGCTACGCTCCTCCACCTTGGTAACAGTGTATACAGGCTACGCTCCTCCACCTTGGTAACAGTGTATACAGGCTACGCTCCTCCACCTTGGTAACAGTGTATACAGGCTACGCTCCTCCACCTTGGTAACAGTGTATACAGGCTACGCTCCTCCACCTTGGTAACAGTGTATACAGGCTACGCTCCTCCACCTTGGTAACAGTGTATACAGGCTACGCTCCTCCACCTTGGTAACAGTGTATACAGGTGTATACAGGCTCCTCCACCTTGGTAACAGTGTATACAGGCTACGCTCCTCCACCTTGGTAACAGTGTATACAGGCTACGCTCCTCCACCTTGGTAACAGTGTATACAGGCTACGCTCCTCCACCTTGGTGCTACGCTCCACGGTGTATACAGGCTACGCTCCTCCACCTTGGTAACAGTGTATACAGGCTACGCTCCTCCACCTTGGTAACAGTGTATACAGGCTACGCTCCTCCACCTTGGTAACAGGCTACGTGGTAACAGTGTATACAGGCTACGCTCCTCCACCTTGGTAACAGTGTATACAGGCTACGCCTCCTCCACCTTGGTAACAGTGTATACAGGCTACGCTCCTCCACCTTGGTAACAGTGTATACAGGCTACGCTCCTCCACCTTGGTAACAGTGTATACAGGCTACGCTCCTCCACCTTGGTAACAGTGTATACAGGCTACGCTCCTCCACCTTGGTAACAGTGTATACAGGCTACGCTCCTCCACCTTGGTAACAGTGTATACAGGCTACGTTCCTCCACCTTGGTAACAGTGTATACAGTATACAGGCTACGCTCCTCCACCTTGGTAACAGTGTATACAGGCTACGCTCCTCCACCTTGGTAACAGTGTATACAGGCTACGCTCCTCCACCTTGGTAACAGTGTATACAGGCTACGCTCCTCCACCTTGGTAACAGTGTATACAGGCTACGCTCCTCCACCTTGGTAACAGTGTATACAGGCTACGCTCCTCCACCTTGGTAACAGTGTATACAGGCTCCTCCACCTTGGTAACAGTGTATACAGGCTACGCTCCTCCACCTTGGTAACAGTGTATACAGGCTACGGCTCCTCCACCTTGGTAACAGTGTATACAGGCTACGCCCTCCACCTTGGTAACAGTGTAGTATACAGGCTACGCTCCCTCCACCTTGGTAACAGTGTATACAGGCTACGCTCCTCCACCTTGGTAACAGTGTATACAGGCTACGCGCTCCACCTTGGTAACAGTGTATACAGGCTACCTTGGTCCACCTTGGTAACAGTGTATACAGGCTACGCTCCTCCACCTTGGTAACAGTGTATACAGGCTACGCTCCTCCACCTTGGTAACAGTGTTGGTAACAGTGTATAACAGGCTACAGCTACGCTCCACCTTGGTAACAGTGTATACAGGCTACGCTCCTCCACCTT